>NW_010526190.1:0-2361 GCF_000687285.1 Phaethon lepturus | reverse complement strand
CTTGGTGTCGTCTGCAAACTTACTGAGGGAATAATAAAATGCATAGTGTTTCACTGCGGTGATTGGAATAATGCAATTAAATGCAAGTAATGATTATGAGTCTACATAGATGATGATGTTTTCTGCGTCAGATTATATTTCATACAGGCTGCATCATCGTAATATAGAAAATTTTCTCTTTCAAATAATTATACTTAGAAGATGTTATTTTCTTCTTGCTCCTTTGGTGGATTTACACAATTTATTATAATAAAACTTCATTTCTATACACAGTGGTGTTCACTGGGCTTTTGAGTTGATCAAGAAAGCAATAGAGTGGATAAGAAGAGTTGAGAGGCGATTTCCATCTATTTGCTACCGACTTGAACTTGGAAAAGACTGGGATTCTGCCACCAAGAAGATACTGGGTATCAAGTTTATCTAACATATTGTCTTTCTGCTTAAAATATTTAATCATATAATTCTTTAAGATAATAGCAGAGTTAGCTTTCCTTGCAGTTTTACATAAAATGTTTAAATTGAGGACATTTGGTCTTAGTATTATTACTGAACAATAATTCTTCCAGTCACAGACTTAAAGATATGGAAATAAAGGGTCCTATAGTTAGTAAGTCTTGATTTTACATATATGTAGTATTTTACTTACCTGTAGGTCTGTTAAAAATACCTTAATATTTCTTTTTTTTTTTACATTAATCTCTTTGGTTCATTGCACATTATAAAAGTACTTTTATAATATCTTTGTTCTGATTTCTCCTAAAATCTCATGTACTACTTCAATGGCATGGTAAAGAAAGCGTGATGTAGTAATTCAATTAAATATGGCAGCTGATGTTTTGACAGATATAAGAACATGATAAAGAACTAATAAATATCTCTATAACATACCAGTGTTTTCAATTGGATGGTTTTGTAATTCCTACAGCACGCCTTGAAATGCAAACAGCAGAACAGTTATTTTGCTCCTGCACTGCTTTTCTTATTGGTCATAGGTCAATTTGTGAATACATAGATCAGTTTTATTAGGAGGAATGAGTTCCCTCTTTTTTTCTGCTGTTACTGTGTATTCTGATAGACTAAATTATTAGTTTTGTTTCATACCAGACCTAGTAACAAAACCCAGACTAAAAGTGGGTTTTTTTTTTAATTTAATGGGCTTGTCACAGCTGTTTGAATGAACACATTACCTCTGCTAAATTAAGGAGCTGCACAGAATCACAGGTACAAATCTGGTACTTTGTGGTCTGAGGAAATGTAGTGAGAGACTTAGTACAATTGCTTGAACTGAGGCAGGATCCAGGGTGTACAGAACCTACTCTACACTTGTTTGTCCAACCATTGAAAGTATTCAGAGGCAGGAGATTCCGCAGCCACCACAGGTAATGTGTCACACTGCCGTAGCAAACAGAGAATGCTCCCTAGCAGTAGTAGCAAAGTGTTGTAGGAGTTTACTAAGGAAAACTGTGGAATCTCTTTCATAGAAGTTTTCATGAGAATTTAAGCAAACATCTGCCAAGGATGGAGTGGATACACTTGATCTTGTAGAGGAGGTTGCTAAGAGGGATATCATGAGGTCCTCTGAGTCCTTATTTTCATGTCTGTAAGATACTGGCTCTCTTTAGTGAAAATACAAAGGGAAGATTTGTACTATGCTTTCTATTTGAGAAAAGCTAGGATGTGGGTTTCTTAAGAACTATGAAGACTCCTTAATGTAGGCAATGATAAACTGGCTTCTACATCTGCTGTTAAGGCAATACATATAATTAGTAATGCATCAATTGACTATGAGTTACCTTAGAAAGTAAGTGCTGGCAAAACTATGAAAAAAAAAAGAAATAGTATTTTTTCCTTCACTGCAGTTAAAATTATTCAAATAGTTTGGTGTTTTCACTGTTGCAGCAATACATCCCATACAGGTATGTACAGAAAGTATATATTCACACTAAAGCTTGAGTTTCATTTGAGTGACGTGTGTTCTTTAAGGAACTGTTTCTGAGATGCGATGCCTTAACACTCTGGCTCTAGCAAAGGCAGCTAAATAAGCAAAGAGGGTGTGGCTTATTTACTTTTTCCTACAGGATTGTCTTTTTTTTTTTCTCCTGTACATTGCAGGAAAAAAAAGCTGTGCTTGCCTATAGGCAATTACTTTAACGTGCAAAGGATTAATAAGTTTAAAAGGATTCTTTTTCCTAGCGCTAAACACCGTTCCCCGGCAGGACCTTGTCCCGAGGTGCCCGTGTATATCCTTCTGGTGCGTTCCCCAAAACCTCACCCAGCTGAGGGCAAACACTACCTTTGTACCGGGATGTCTTTTTATTTGGACAAGCCAGGCCCGCCCGGGCACTGTACCGGAGGTACGGC
>NW_010526189.1:0-4857 GCF_000687285.1 Phaethon lepturus | reverse complement strand
CACGCTTGCTGGCCGCCGTGAATCACCGCCAGCCTCGCCGCTCCGCGTGCCCATCACTTTTTCCACCTTTTTAAGTGATCCGAGTTCCACATTAAGGAGGCAATTTGTCTGGGTGGAGAGGCACTGGGAGGCTTCGGTTACTATACATAAAGAGTCATTGATCTTTCAGGGAGTTTCCTCTTTTTTTTTTTTAGCAAATACTCCCTTTTCCTCTTATTAACTACTCTATTTTAGTCTCAGTCTTCAGATGAAGAAAACAACCAGATTTTAAGCCAACAGCATGCTTCTAAGAACAGAAGCGACTATGTGATTCATATTAAATGCTAGCACCCAGGGAACTTGCCTGGGTAGGACAGAAATGCAACGCAGCTCCGCTGCTTTGCTGAACGCTGTTTTCAAAGTCAGAGCTAAAGTGGTTTGAAAAAGCAGGAAGATTTCCCACCCTTTTAGGCTCGTTTGCTTTTAATGCTCAGGTCTAAGCTTTGTAGGAAGAAATGGTTTCAGCAGCAGCCCTCAGCCCAACAGCCCTCGCCTTCCCACTGCCACCAGTGCCAGCCGGCAGCGACACGAATGGGAACCCTTCAAAAGAGCTGGTGCAAATTGAAACGGCTCCACTCAACTCCTCAGAGCCATGAATAAACTCAGAACCTGTCCCATGCAGCTCATCCCGAGTCTCCAGAAATAGCCTTGCTTCTCTGGAGGCTGTGTGGCCAGGTGATATTTGGGGCCATATGATGAAGAGGTGGCCAGGTGCCTAGAGTCTTGGGAGGCTTATGTCCCTTTTCAAAGGTGACTGAAGCTATTTCACGGGGAAAAAATCAGGGCATTTGGCCTCCTAGGTGTCCAAATGACTGCTGGGAGTGGCTTTTGGCTAACGTTCTTCCAGGTCAGAGCTTTTACCAGCGCAGAGAAATTTAAGGGTGGGGATTCATCCAGCTGAGAGAGGAGCATGCCTCACCTCCAGAAGGCAATCTGTGCCACTACGGCTCCACGCGGGGATTTTGGGAGCTGCCTCTCCTCCCTTGCTTGCTCCACAGCCACAGGTGGGCATGCATCCCACTGCCGGGGCTGCAAATAGTTGCTCTGGGTGGCCAATGTCCGCCTGCAAGCTGCTGGCAAAACTCCCTGCAGCTCTGTGGCTTCACCGCTGCCTCCCAGGGACGCGCACGCAGCGGGGAGCGGCCAAGCCAAGGGGATTTCAGGCTCGGCGGCTCGGTTGGGAAACAGGGCTATGGAGCACGGAGAGATCCCCACAAAGCAAATGCAGATGAAGGCAGAGGCCCCTGAGTTTTGGTGCTGTCGTCGCCACGGAGCAGATTTTTGGAAGGGTCTGACGATGCTCACAGCACCATCGCCTGCACCATCTGTAGGACAACGCTTTGCCCTCCCTCCGGCCCTGCCTTACCCCCTTGCTGTTAGGACCCGGGTGCAAGTCGAGGTCTCTCTCCCCGTACAAGATGACCCAGCCCACGTGCACGAGGGGACGGAGGGTTGTGATCGCTTTGCAGGCTTCTATTCAAGGGATTTTGGGGGGGGGGGGGGGGGGGGGGAAAGAAAAAAAAAAACAACTGTCCGAGAAATGGCTGGAGAGGAAAATCAGACCACACGTACTGTGGTCTAGGGCAGCGAGGGGTCCCGAAGGTCAGAAATACGGAGGTATTTCGCAATAATATGAATTATTCCCTCTACCTGCCGTCGCACCCACCCATTGCTACGCATGACACGCATCACGTCGCCGTTCACACCAACGCCGTAGATACTCCCCCTCCCTCTCAAAGCCAGCCAGCCCAGCCGAGAGGCATATGTCATGAATCAAAGTGATATGTAACAGCTGTAGCATTTTTTTCCCCCCTTGCCTTTTATGTTTCTCTTTTTTAAAATCTACTCATCCGCTTTGCACGTTTACAGATTTTTATTTTAACTACGCTCTAGTGAAAGAGCACACACGCAAGCAAATGATTGCTTAGAAAGCGAATTTGAAACATCCGCTCCAAAGAAGTTATGTAAAAATGTCAAACTTAATGCACAGGGAAGTATGCAATAAGCAAAAAAATAGCTGCTGGGGAAAATATTTAAGGAAATCACTTCATCGCATTAGCGGGAGAAACGATTGCCTTTTGAGAGCATTATTAGTAACAGATGTATATCTTCTGATGAAATGGAGAACATCCCTAACAGGTCATCACACACTATATAAACTCTAGACAAACATAAAAACTTCAGATTATTGAAGACTACATGAGTTAATCTTTTAGCACATGAATTATTAAGAGACTGGCTACCCAGGTTTTGGTACTAATTCTTCACGGTTCAGGAAAACGCCTGCCTTTTCTAAAAGCACTCAGCAGTCAGATGTTTCGGTGCTTTTTCTCGGCTTGCCGTGCCAATACCAAAAGCTCCATCAGAGCTCCCACCCCCCAGGAGCACAAGGAACTCTACATTAAAAAAAACAGGATGAAACTACCTTATAGGAAATAACAATAATCTAGGAGAATAAAGTTGAAAAGCAGATGCTTGCCATAATCACAAATTAATTAACACCAGCTCACATCCCCATTTTTATCCTCTACCCCCTGCAAGCTGGTGCCATCTCCAGCTTGCGACCAGCGGTAGTTCGGGACACAAAGCAAGAGCACGTTGAGCAAAACAAGGTACTTGTTGGGCCTCAACAAGGCTGGCCAAGCAAGAACTACCTCCAAACACCCAAACAACAACAACAATAAAAAAAATCACATCATTTACTGTCTTAAACTCACTTCTCCCCCTGAGTCAGAGACTTGCTGTTGGCACAATCAACCCCGATCTAAGCAGAGTTTTGGTTCAACCCCCCCAAAAACCCTCCCAAGAAGCACATTACCTCTACGAAAAAAGCCACTGGCCTTGCTGCTGCTTCTTCTCCAGGGCTACCCCCTACAAGAAGGTCCTCTCTTCACCCACCCCTTCTTGCAAGCACCCAACTCCTCCTCCCCTACTAAAAAGAGTACCATGGAGGGGGGGATATAAGGGAAAACAGGAACACCTGTGCTTAAATGCTCCTCTTCTCCATTAATTAGTCTCTAAGAGGCATCAACCACCTCTTCCTCCAAGGCTTTGCTGCCTCTCTCCTTCTAGTAACTAGTATCAGTCCTCGTCGTTTTAGGATGGCTTTGAGGAAGCGCAACACTAAAACTCATCTCTTGTTGATGAACAAGTCCCCCTGCTTTCACGTAATTAAGAATACAACGATGGGGGTCACAGAGGAAGCTGGAAATCGATCTGGAGGCTTCCTAAAGGCTAAAATGGAAAAGAAGGTGACTAAAAGGAACAGCCCACTTATTATTGCTCGAAAAACGTGTTATATTTCCCAGCTGACCGGGGCAAATAAACCAAACCCGAGACTGAGTGCAGTTTTAACACATTGGGATATCCAAGTTTATTTCGTGGTGCCCTGAGCGCTGACTCATGACTTCCAGCCGTTTTGAGTTTGCCAAGATGGAGGTACAGAAAATACAGCTGGTGGTTTCTTTGCCACGAGGTTCTTAGTCCAAAACATGACCCAAGGGGACATAACAGAGGTGGGCTCAGCCCCAGCAATCCCCCAGGCTCCTTGTTTGAACGCGGTCAAGGCAGTTCTTCAAGGGCTTTCCAGCCAAAGCATCCCGAAAGGTGTAGATGTCGATCCACCATCGAGTCTGGAAATCCCATTCAACGTAAAGCCCCGTTGCCCGCCGCTGCGGAAGGGTCATGGGGGGTGTTCTGGACAGGGAAAGTTTCACAGCACCGGGGAGATTTGCTTTTCCCTTCTGCTGTGTTCCACGGCCGCAAACAACCCCGTAAGGTTCTCGGCAGCCACTCAATGTTAAAACCAAAAAACCCCCAAATCTTTGCTTTGCTCCTGTCGTTTATTACTTGGCAAAACATTAATTTTCACTGATTTATCTTGATGCTCTCTTCACCCCCAGCTGTTGCGACTGCAGAGGGATAGGATGCCAGCGGCTAATAAACAAGATGATAAGAGAACTTCCTGCATTTTGGAAGGGAAATACTAGCACTTTTACGGCGTACATTATTTTAACAGCCCGTTTTTCCGTAGCATGCCTTTTATTTCACGTTTTTCACTCCTTGCTCCCAGCACTTTTACTCCCAATGGATGCTGCAAGGGAAGCCTGTCCCAAAAACCCGGCGGCCCTTTCATAAACCTCTTCTGCCCGGAGCAGAGATACCCGGGTGGGGTTGGAAGGGTGGTGGGATGGGTGGTTGTCGCGAGCACGGTGTGTTTTGCAAACCTCAGCTCTGGGACCTTTCCGTCCCCGTATCCGCGTGCCGAGGGGAGGAAGCCCACAGTGGCACCCACGGTGGCACCCACGGAGAAGCAGAGCCCAGCTTTCCCCTCCCCGTGTGCTCTTTGGGTGTACCTAGGTTTTCCGGGAGCCAGCTGTAAATCGGAGACGCAGTCCGGCAGAGCAGGTCCGCTCCTGCTGGAGCCACTGGGAGGCTTGGCTTGGGCTCCGATAGCTGGGAGGACGGAGGGGTGCCAGCTAACGAGGACGGCTTTTCAGTCGTCTTGTGAACGATAGCGATACCTCTACAAATCGAGGAGTTGCCCACAACAGGGAAGGCTTGTCACACCTCCATCAATACGGCACGCTACCTGCTGGCTCTGGGCGCCTGTTTAAATGCCTCTCCACCTGGTGTTGTTGTTGCTGTTGTTGTTATTATTATTATTATTATTATCCAGAAATGTGGGGGGAAAGGCAAGGGCTAGCTGTTGCCTGAGTCATGCTCTATGGCATCCATAAGTTCCCCACGGAGCACCTGGAAGAGCGAATGCTGCAAACCCGGTGTTCCCCACCGGGAAAGCGGTGTTCCCCCAAAAAG
>NW_010526188.1:0-30859 GCF_000687285.1 Phaethon lepturus | reverse complement strand
CCTTCCTCCCTCCATTCCTCTAAGCCTTGAAAACAACAATTAGTAGTGGCAGCAAAGTAGAGTATGGAGACGATTTGTACCAGGACTGAAGATCTGTTTTACAGTACCTTAATTTCTGTTTGGAGTCATTGTTTATATAGTGCATGGTGTGATCAGATGTTTCTTTAATGCATTCACAACTGTTTGGCTTATTTTACATATTGAAGGATCACGCTATGCTATGTCTCATCATGTTGTTAGTGAACATGACACAATACTGGAAATTAAACATGACAGTTAAATGGCAAAAGACAAATAATTATTTTCAAATCAAGAATATGCTATCAACTTAATTAGCACCTCTCAGCACTTTCTGGGTTTTATTTACAAACATGCTGGGCCAAATTCTTTGCTCAGTTATAACCATGCAAACATCTATTGTGTATGTCTGAGAGTTAATTTTCTGCTGTGTTTGCACTTCATTTTTGTAGACAATGTCTGCTATATTCCTTTCCAAAGTGCAATGGCAGAAGATGAAATGTGATTAAGATGGCGATAGAGGGGGAGGTATATTGAAGACATCAGTGTGAGGTATGTGACTGGAAGCAATGAAAGCAGAAAATGTGGTTGAAAACAAGGCTGAAAGACTTAACCCAGTCTCATGAGTCAAGGGATTTATGAATGAAAAAGTAATATGTCTGAAGGGACTGGTATGAGGAAAGAGACTGCTCTCTGACAGTCTTTCTCATGCATCCAGCGTTTATGCAGTGGCAGCAGCTGCTGTGGCTGACCTTGGCTACGCCGTCATGGTCATTTTGAAGAAGAATGAACTCTGAGTCTATGCCACCAGGCTCTGAAGTCCTCTTTTCAAAGAGGCATACACTATTAGAGGATAAATCTCACTGGAAGGCAATGGGACTTGGGCTGTGGTGTCGCTGGGGTGTGTCTGAAAAAGTTAACCTGAAAATGTAGGCCATCACCTGGCCTGGTGAGGTTGCTTATGTGTGTGTGGTAGTGGGCGTTGCTATTTATCTTCATCTACCAGCAGCTGTGAGTCTTGTCATGTCTTGTCGATTCCTCTCGTGAAACTGCACATTGCCTTGCCTCTGAACAAGCCAAAGTCTGGGAGACAGGCGGTTTCACTGTTATCCTTTGTCAAATACACAATCCTGTGGGGAAAGGATGCAATAAACCCACAGAAAGTCTTGAGGATGGAGTATTGGTACATGCTTCGTATCATGAGGGGTACATATTTAAAGCAATTTAAAAACGTAAGAAAAAGGTGTGAGAACTTCTTACGCGCCATAAAAATATACACCATACTCCCCTATGTTATTTCTTTTTAAAAGCACATGAAAAATACAGCCCTTCTGGCTCACCTTTCAGAAGAGCTCTGTCAAAACAGGTGACATTTTAAACATGTGCTTACTATAGTATATAATATATTAATAAAGAATTTTGGCTTAAGTGTTTTCCTGGAGAGGAACTATTAAAAGAGGCAGAGGGAAGGATTTTGGTGAATGTGAAATTGCTACCTCCACTACATTTAAAAAGCTTCTAAGAGAATGTGAAAAAACAGTCCTGCATGAGGAAGAGCAGTTAAACTGTAAGGCATGTAAAAATGCTTGCAGGAAGGTTTGATCTCAGACATTATTTTAGTTCTTTAAAGAAAATGAAGTAATTACTTTTTAAAAAGAAACATGCATAAGCACATTACCAGTTCAAGTACACATAGTATGTGTACTTACAATCATTTTTCAAGAAGGCAGGTAGGATTTAACTGGGTGTTGTTTCCTTTTAAAACCCTTCAGGTCTGTTTTTCTGATAGGTTCAAAATTCTCAGCAGCTATCCTGTTGTGTGACAGGAGTTTATGGCATTAGTTTCACCAGACAAGGACTGGTGGAGTAAAATTAGTCATGTATGTAAATTATAATCATGCTGAATAGTTGTATGTGCTCATTTAGGCATTTTAACAGTGTGTGATGTTATCCTCTCTGCAGGACTAATAAGCATTAGCCATAATGAGGTCAGTCAGTCAGTCAGGCATTATCATGGGATTTAATTGGGACACTGGTCTCTGCTGAAGTGAAAATTAATAACTTTTGTCAATGTTCTGGTGAAATGTTCTGTCTTATTAAACTATGAGGGTCAATTAGAAAGCATTATGTAATAAAGTCCCCAGCAGCAGAACTCAAATTGAGTTATACCACAGTCATTATTCCAGGACGATTGCATTTGAAAATGGAAAACCAGAGTGCCATATGGAGGGCGCAGGTTATATTTACAAGCATTGCATGTTAAAGCTTCGGCAAGAAGGAAACAATTAAATGTAATACTGAAATAAATCAAAGCACTGAAAGTGCCATGTTGTGCCAGGCGCTTAATATAGCCAGCATACCCCTAGATGCAGCTAGGCAAAATGGCACCTGTTTATAAGCCTTGTTTGGGTTCTGTCAGACAGCGTCCTCCCTCTGGATCGCTCCGATGATTCAAAATCTGGGGCACACCTGGAAGGCTCAGCCAGGCACGTTGACTCATATAAATAACAGTTTATTGTATGGCTATTAAGACCAGAGATTGCTTTTATTAAAGTGCAGTTATCATGATACAACAAATTAAAGAACTTTTAAAGCATGTTTAATGGCCTCTGATATTCCCTGTTCGGTCATGTTTTACAGTACTTCGAATGGGGGAGATACAAAGCCTCGGCCAACACTGGTGCCTAAAGGCAACGCCAGCAGCCAGCAAAGCTGCAGAGACACCGAGAGCGAGATGATTATGGTTTTATGGAGATGGTGACAAGCTCAGACACCTGTTTTCCCCATCCCTCAGAGGAGGGTACAGGCAGTCGCTTTTGGTCACCTTGCTGTTTCTAAGGGTTCCCCCTTACCAAAAAAGTTAGCAGTATCTCACTCCAAGGGCCTTTTTCTCCAAAATTTATATCCCAAACACAGTCAGAAATGAGTACCCACAGGCTGAAATGGAGAAGGGCCACTCGTCTCTGCTGCCGTCCAAAGACCCCATGTGAGCCCATGCCAGAGCTGTGCCCAGCTCGGCCCGACGGCAGACCTGTGTACCCCAGCTTCCTTCTGCAGGTGGAGGCCGCAGGTACCCCTGCTGGAGAGCACTCCACCAGGCAGGGTGTCCCTCAGCGGCTCCCTCACGGGCTTTGTCACCAGCACCGAATTTTCTGGGCGGCACAGACCACCTGCGTGGCCCCGCAAATCCACCCCGCACCAGCCCTGCAAACCCAGGTGGCTCGTGGCCGCCGCCTCTCCTGCCAAACAAGGCGAGCAGGGATCTCCCAGGACGGGCCTTTAGGAGGCGACGGACCTCCCACTGCTCTGGCTCCACAGGAAACTGCGAGTCTCCCCACAGAGAGACATCATGCTGGAGAGCCATCCCCAGTCTGCCTTCCAATTATTATTCACACATGTGAAGATGATTTTCTGAAGCACTCATTGTTTGGCCTAACGCGGCTCCCATGGATGACCGCAGTAAATCTCGCCCTGGCTTTTACAGAGCAGTGGAAGAATTGTGCAAAGGCTGTGCGTTTCTGGGAGCCCTGGGCCTGAGGGCAAGCTCTCATCCCAGCTTCTTCCGCTGTCCGTAAGGGTAATGCCATCCTTACTGGGAGGAATTTTTTTTTTTTTCATCCGCAACTTTACAGTCCCACAGGACTTTACCTAATTATTGCTGGCAGTGCGGGTTAGGTTAATTTTTACTGGGGCATTTTAAGGAGCTGAACTGAACTTCTGTTTCATTTAAAACTGCTTAATTAGGGCCAAGCATGTAATTTCCAAGTTAGCTGTAAAGTGACAAGCAGAATGAGGCATGATTTTCCCCTCGCTTGTTCCAGTTTGATGACAGTGTGGCTTACGTTGACTGTTTTGGTGTTGCTTCTGATTTACACCCGTGTGAGAAGAGATTCAGGCTTGTTAGCAACCTGTCCCTCATGGAGTGAGAACATTTTGCAACTTAGCTCAGAGCAGCTGAGAATGTCAATATATTTGATAAGCATTTATGAACAAAGCCTCAGTGCTAGCCCCAGGAGGTCCTCTACTGTGGATAAAGGTCATCAGCTAGACTGTTAAGAAGCACCTTCTAACTTTGGACACTTCGTTTTTTCTTTGCCCAACTTCATATCCTAGTTTGGAAAGAGCCAGGCACCCCTTCACCTCTCTTCCTGATGATAATCAAGGCTGCCGAAAACCCCTCTCTCAGGGCCCCAGTGTACGGGGGAATGCCCTCAACAGCCAGGGTATATCCAGCCAGGGACTTGCTCTGGCAGGACTGGTCCCAGTGCCCAGAGCCATCCATATGCAGTTCTGTGCCTGAACCACAAGACTGTGCTTTCTCCCCTTTAAATGCTGCAGGAAAGCCTGTCAGCTTTTCTCTCTCTTCAGCCCTGTGTAAGCCACCTTATCTCTTTTTTTCTTTTCTGGACAGGAATAACGTACACAGAAGGTCTCTGTTTCTGGCAGGCATGACTGTGTGTTGTATGTTAGACCCACATCTACACGTACGCACATGCTTGAACATGCATACATGTACCTATATGTCTCTATATACCTACACATAGAGATAGTATGCCTGCCTGCACACAAGTGGAACACCACCCAGATACCATGGTTCCAATCTAGCATTTGAAAGCAATTAGTGTTTATTATTGTAAGCATTTTCAACACAGGGAATACTTTAAAGACAACAGTACTGCTAATTACTTTCAAATGGTGAATGTCAACATTTTCAAGGTGTTGCTGCATAGGCTAGGCTTCATGGACACAGATGCCCTCAGCCTCAACATAGATAAGTGCACATTCATGCATAGACAAAGAGACATTCATCTGGCCTCACCTCCCCACTGATGAACCCACAGACGTTTCCCGAGCAGGCTCCTTTATCCTTTTCAAGTGCCTAGAACACCAAAACTTTTAGCTTCCCTCTGTTTTCCCCACTGGGGTGTTTTTGGGTTTTGGGGAGTTTTTTTTGCATTGCTACGAGACTAATGTCAGGGGTTTTTGCTGTTGTTGGAAAGAGTATGTGGTTGGAAAAGTGCTGATTCTCCCTAGTCTTTTACACCTACAGCATCTAGGAGACCTTAACACAAAACAGTGCCAGGTCTCAATGCTGGGCCGCCTGCTTCAGTCTTTGGCAAAAGGATAATATTTTGGCAGAAGTGCCCTATGTTAACAAAGAAAAGCTTGATTAATCAGCAGGAGGGAAGACTTGGGAGGAAAGAGAGTGGGAAAAAGAGAAAGAGCGATAGACAGATATAAGATTAAGTCTATTCTAAAAAGTCTAATCAGTTTTAAAACAGCTTTAAAAAGGAATAAAAATTCTTAAATCTCTTTGATGATATTCAAAGAGCCTTTTTTAATATATGAGAAGGCACATTCTAAATTCTTAACACCGCTAGTGTCACCAGTCCTTTTTTCCACTAAACCATTTTAATTCCATAATTTAGAAGGCCTTGAAAAATAGCAGGATCAAACTGCAGCGTAATTGGATACACTGTGCACTTCCAGGGTGAATTTTGGTCCCTGGTAGGCACAAGAGATTTCTCTCTTTCTTCTAAGATCACATAGAGAGTACTCATTTGAAAGGAGAGATGCAGCAGCAAAGTAAGCTTTTTACAAGGTGGAAGAGCTAAGTGTGCTGCAGGAAAACACTGGCCATTTGTTTGGCACTGACAGTTTCTTTGTGATTGGAGGGAATGCTATCGACAGGAAAATCAATGTGGGTTTACTAAAGAATGCTGAGCGATCAGGGAGCAGGGAAGCAGTCAGAGAAGTGGCAGCATACTGCAGTTCCTTCAGAAACAAATGGGTCCAACTATTTTAGATCCTTCTACTGCTCTTCTCACTTCCCACAACCAATATAGTGTCTTTATGCTCAGTTATTAGCTCTGCTGATCTGAGCACTACGGTAACTAATAGGAAGCTGGAACTTTGGATGTGGTCTGTTTCTGAGAAGCTAGGGACAGTTGCAAGCCTTTTCTGGGGTCCTACAGGGCTTTTAAAAACAGAAGGCAAGAAAGAAACAGAGGGAGAGGAGAGAAACATTTGAACATCTGCTGGAAAATCCTAACTGGCTTGTTCAGCTGAGTTCAGCAAGAGCAACAGCAACAGCAGATGAGTTGGCAGGTGTCACCACACTTTAGTTGGAAATCACTGCAGATGATCTCAAGATATAAATGAGAATGATCTGGACAGTCCCTATACCTCCTCCCCTCCTCTAGACTATTCCTCCTTCCCAAGAGACAACAACTGTATTTTGTGCTGGTTAGCTGGAGAGAGGCATTAAAATACCTAGGAGCAGGGCTGTGCATGCAAGCAAATAGCTGTGTGTATCAAAGATGTCCTACTGTAGTATACTGCTTTCTTTAAAATGGCTCTGGGGGTGAAAATGACAGAAACCACGAGACTTCCCTTCAGGAATATAATCAGCTCTGAAATAAACCTGCTTAAGGTCGCAGAAGGAGAAGAGTTAATAATATTGCATATTTTTTCTCCAGTATTTGTGCCATATGAAAATACTACTTTTGTCCCCAGTAAGTGCTCCTCTCTCCTCCCTCTCCCCTCAGAAACATATGTGTGCATCTATGTCGCAGGCACTAAGTGTCCATGTCACTGCGATCACACAGGACTTCATGCATATATACCAAAGTTTGAAGAGGATCTCTTAATTTCTTCACTCATTGCATTCTCCTTAAACTTACACTATTCATTGCAGAAACTTTCAAAGTTATTCAGTCAGCAGCCCCAGTCAGGGCTTTTCACCATTTGCTCAGCAGTTCACAGTTATGTTGGCTTCATAGACTTTCCCCACTGTACCACCTCTGTTCCACAGCATAGCCGACAGGCTCTGGACAGCAGGACAGCTAGATCCAATAAATCTGAGACCTGTCTAGGTGCTTCATTTATCAAGAGGCCTAATTTACCCAGGCCCTTTAGACTAATTGCAGATTTGCAAAAAATGCTGATAATGTAGAACAGTGCATTGTGAATGTCCCTTGCCATATTTCTGCTAATGTGTTTCATCTGGAGTACATAAAGAGACAGGGATGCTGATTTTAGACACAGCACTTTGGGGCTAATCCAGTTAAATGATTATCCCTAAAAATCTGCAGTGATGTCATTTTCCCTATAGAACTCTGCCAGTTGCCTTGTTTGCTTTATTGTGAGAAGTACGTGATCCCGGGCTTTAGAAGTTCACCCTATATTCTTGTTCTAATGCACTGCAACTCTCTCGTCCCACTCTCCCATCTACCCATTCCTTCTTGTTTATAATAGCCATGCTGACAGCAAACCCTGGCTTGGACTGTTGGCTTTTGTGTATATACTGCTAAGGAAGGCATACGCTCCTTTGCTTGATATATGCATATATATGCAAGTACCCACTATGTTTTTCTCAGCATACAATTCCTTCCTTCCATTCCCCTCATTTCTCCCTTTCCTCCAGAGACTACTGTTCCACTGTGTTTGGTCACTTCTACTACCAACACCGTGTTTGTCTTTGCCTCCCTCTTCTGCACTTTGCTCCAAGATTCATTGGCACAATTTTTTTCTAAGCTTCTCATCTTCTTATTCATCATCTGCAATGCTAAAATCTTGTTCCGTGGCTTTGCAGTAAATTCACCTTCCATGCTCTTCCTCAGATATCTTCTTCCCTTCCTTTGCTCAGGGAACTGTGTGGGGCATGAGAAGAATCTGTGTGTGGCAGAGAAGAATCTGTGTGGCATGAGAAGAATCCAGATTTTGTCTCTGTCATGTAACTGATACAGTGTGCTCACTGAGGCAGGGGCCAGCTGACCTATTATGTAAAACACTTACAAATGCTACTATAATAATCATTATTATTACTAATAAAGCTAACATTTATAAAACAGCCACACAATTCTAACAGATTCCTGGAGGGAGCTGCTAGGCACTAAGTGTTTCATTACTCCACTTGACATGTTAATGCTGATTTTTGCAATGTGGATTTTAGGGAAGCATTAGGATCTGAAATAGATAAAACATCAGGAGTCCCTTATTTTTCTGTAAGTGGCTGCACAGGTCTGCAATAAGGCAGCCTCAGGAATTTGGCACGATAAATATTACAGAGCTTTGAGAGACAGCCTTACATTTATTTATTTATCTAGCACCAGCCCCTTTGTGGGCAATCAATGGAGCCTTCCATGCAGAGACAGAGGAGAGCAACAGGGATGTCTTCTCAGGTATTCCAGCAAGCCTGCATGTGACTTATCAGTGTTCAGCAAGCAGATGGCAAGGAAATCCCACTGCTGTGGTATTAACAAGAAGCCTGCTTTAAAGGTTTTCTCTTGTTCGGTCAAATGCACCTCAAGCATAACCCCAGAGTTCAGAGAAATTAGTATACAATGAGATAAATCCTGTCCAAACAAGGCAGGTGGATTTGCAGAGAGTGAAACACAGAGGGACCTTATAGGCCAAATACTGTAAGAAACTGCTTGCTCTCAGGAGGGGAAGTTCCTCTCCCAGGGAAGTCCCTTACATTTGAAGACTGTCAGCTAAGGATACTCAGGGGTCTCTGCAAAGATCCTGGGTAACTCTTGGGTTTGCCGCTTACTTTGTCTCATCTACCATTTTAAGATATCCTTAAACATCCTTAACGCTATCATGCTGCACAATGGAATAAACCAGCAGAATTCTTAACTAGAAACAGTGAAAGAAGCAAAGTTAGAGGCATTATTTAGAGTTCTGGTGTTAAAAACCCCAAAGTATCCCTTTTCTTCCTAGCCAAAAGCTTCAGCTATGCGAAGTCCTGCAGTCACTAGGTTGATGCAACAAGATGCATCCTGTGTAGCATGGCCCCGATATGGGCGTCAGAGCGTACACACATGCACACAGTGAGAGCCTCAAATTTCTTGTTAGTGTTACAAGGGTGAAGGGGAATTATCTGACAAATTTCTTTTGCCCCTCTCCAAAAACTGTCTTTGTAGCTGTATAATCTGGATTATCTCCACTTCTAGACTCTTCCAGGCAACTTCTAGACTGTAGAAGAGCATTCAAGGGGGAGGTGGAAACTAATGAAAGTCTGGCTGACATTTTGATCACACTCCTGCATATATCAACATTATCCCATAGGCATATGTCACAGGGAGAGAGTAGTTTTTCCATATTAAAAATGGCATTAACCTTCTATCCTACCTAGCTCCCTTTGCTACTCCCAAACTCTGTAAATATTTCAGATGTCTTCTGCCCCAACCCCCACCACTCAGCTCTGTTAAAAATGGCAAGATGATGAAAAACCCAAATTTGTTCCAGGTCCTTTTTTGTCTCTAAGGTAATTAAGTCTCATTCCCTTTTTGAGCTTTGAGTCAAAAGGTAACTGAGAGTCTGTGCTTGAGAGTCAAAGGCAGTCGATTGTTAAACATCCACCTCAAGTTTCTCTTCTGACTCCCAAAGATGCACCAGTGCTCAAATAATCCTCATACAGGTCCCTCAGGAACCCTGGACCAGTCGGTGTTTGCTCCATACTATGTTTCATGCTTCTTTTCATTCACAAATGCACTGTGGGCAAAAATAAATAAATACATGAGACTCGCTCTTTTTTGGAAAGGTTGGGACTTTAGAGAACAAGCGGGTTTTTGCAAGTCTGGGATGGTGTCAATCCACACTGGTATCTGGGAAAAGTTCACTACTGTTCATTGTCACCCATTTGCCCCCCGCCACGTCTGTGGAAATGGCACACTGAATGGAAGCAGTAGTTCTATGGGAACTGTAGTTCTGTACCAAAATATTTGGTCAGGGGATGGGAGAAATCATTGAGCAACAGACTGAGAGTTTTGGTAATAAATGATATAGTAGCCCTCATGGAAAGTCAATACAAATTTTATCATAGCTCTCAGCAGCAGCACATACATATTCTTAACTCCTTATCTGGAAAATGCTTCTATCTTTAACCTAACAAGAGGAGGAAATTTGCCCTGACCAGAGATCTTGACACATTGTGCTGCCTTATCTAAACTTTCCTAATCAGGAACCAGGTCCCGGACCAGTGTCACACAGGGACAAGTCAAGCAGCTTTAAGACAACTTTTGACCCAACCTCTTTAAGACCTAACTGTCACTTAGTACAGGAGAACTATGGCTCTCCTCAGAACAAAGACATGAGCATACTTTTGTGCCCACAAAAGCATCACTAAACCAAACAGACTAAAACTGTGCCTTAGAACAATGCTGCTTAAAAGTAAAATTAATCTATATATTGAGAAACTAGGTTACTGGGAAGAAAAATGATGATTTGAAACTTCAGAGGTAGTCTTGGTATAAACCTTTTAGGCTGTATATAGGTAAAAGAAAATCATAGTGGCAAGAAGAATTTTCCCTCCCTTTTTGTTACATTTCTGGTGACTTACTGAGAAGATAGGCAGAAGTAATTTCTAAGTACAGTAACACCAGCAGACTCCAGAGCACTGGTACTGAAGTGCCACAGCTTGTACAGGATGCAAGGATAATTCAGTGCAATTGTTTAACCTTACCCTATGTGGGTGAAATTCACTATTAGCCTTTTAATTTCAGTGTTTTATGGTGTTTTACACTAACTGAGGATCTGGCCTAAAGTAATTGCAGTAGTAGACTCCATTTTATTTTATCCAGTATTCAAGTAAAGAAGTTAAATAATTAAATGCATGTTATCATTTTACACCATTTTAATAAGATTATACTTGGTTGACACAGTAATTTTTCCTTGTACCTATTTGAACTCTCCAGGACCTTAAAATTCCATCCATCCTTCAGAAACAGTCAACCCATTACCTTACACATGCAGGGGTTTCCAGCTTTAGTAGAAGAGTGTCCAGCAAAACCAATGAATCCAGTTCTGTTCTTATTTGCACTCGTGGAAGATTTAAGTAATTTCAGAGATTAAAATTAATTAAAATTATAATACTGTTGGTGAGAGTTTCATACCTTACGGAGATTTTATATCAATGTAAGATTATTGTCTCGTGTGTGGATTGTTGTGGGCAAAAGTAGTAAAATACCTTTAACCAAGTGTTTGTTGATATTGTTCATTTATTTGTCCTAGCAAGACAGCATGTGAAGAAACAGGAAAAAATATGGAAATATGTTTTTCTTCCAGAACTCAGAAAATGGATTTCCCCTTTAAAATTGGTCATGAAGGTTGAATTTCCTAAATTATAAGCATAAAAAATATATGGGAAGATAGACCTTCAGACAAAAAAAGAGGTGGATGGAAAAGCTCCAGAAGCTGAAGCTCAGGAGAGCAAGAAACTCTGTCTGCACCTCTTGGTGAGCAGGCTACAGAAACAGCTTCATCTGAGGATACATCCTACATAACTTCTGGTTAGTGGAACTGACCAGAGAAGAAAATGAAAGAGCCTTTTCTTTTAGAGGGTTGTAGTGTGTGTTTTGGCAACTATTACTTTCTCTCTTTTTACTGAGAAGACTCCCCGCCCTGGCCCCCATCCCCCATGCCCCCCTGCCCTGAGGACTGTAGTTAATCAGTGTCAACTCAGTGTGGTCATTCCCACCCAGACAGTGGTCCAAACAGAGACCAGTTCAAGTGGGACAGCCTCAGGACAAACTCATGTCACTGCTGAGGGTACAGGAACCAGGTGACCTGCAGGACTCTGCCCGCTTGAATCCAGACTGGAAGGGAGAGGGCAGCTGTTGGGATGTGGGGGCAGAGAGCATGAACCACTGCCAAAATTTCTGTGGAAGAGTCTTTTATTTATCATTCATACAACAACACTGTTGCTGTGTTGAGGTTTTTGTGCCTTCTCAAAAACTAAGATTTTCCTTGTTCTGTGCATAGTTCTGGGATTTGCCACATGGAAATATTGCCTATTAGGGTATCCATCAAAAGTTTTTAGTGATTGAAAAAATTTCTAGAGAAGGGCTCAAGATAGCTGTGTTTGTGGCTGTAACAGAGATCCAAGGCTGTTTAAATAAGCTTTGTGACTGTTCACAATATCTGGCTGAAGGATTACAGTTAAATATACACATAGGTGGAGAAAATACTTCTGTTCTGATTCAGTGACTTACTTGTTTTTCATCCTTATTTAAAAGACTGGAACAGGTATTCTGAAACAATCTCATTTAATTCCATCCTTACTTTTTCAGTTTTCAGCTGGATTTACTCTTGATATGATCTGTTGAGAGCTGCAAAAAGGAACACTGCATTTTGAACTCCACTGTGCCACTTGTATTCAATGATGTTATCAGCTGATGGTATTTTACCTGCTGAGCTAGTAAGTTTCAGGTAGCTGGATGTCCCACTATCATGTTTTATCCTCACCAGGAAACTCCACAGAAAGCTAGAAATTTTGTAAGGACAGATACTGACTCAGCTCACAGTTTCTGGAATATTTTCTCCCCTGCAATCCTTCTGTTACAACAGCCCTTCATCCTCAAGGGTGCCAGGGCCCCGCTCCTCAAATGTACGTAGGTACATAGCGAAGTCTCATTTGGCTTCAGCTGAAGGAATCTCAAAACCTACCACCAACAGGCCCAATAACGCCTGAGGCTTTGGACCCAGCCTTTAAGTCTTTGCTTATGTCTGTCATCCTGATGAAGTTCCATGGGACAACTGGTGTAAGCAAGCATCTGAAGAGCTCACTTTCTTTGTGTTGCTTGTTAGTGCTTGTGTGCTTTGATATTTGATGTGTCTAAATCACCAACAGCATTTTTATTTTTATTTTCATAAAATACTTGAATTACACTCATATGAAATATGCCTCTGGCCCCATACAGATGTTTCCAAAAAGCCTAATAACAAACAGATCACAGGGCAGAAGAGCGCATATTCTTACAGTCACTTCCAAGCCTAACTGCTCTTCAGAGTTCTGATTACAAGAAAAGCCATGCTGCTGATGTTGCTTTAACTGTGATGTTAAAATGAAAACTCATTGTTGCATCCCAGGGGGATTCAGGAACACTGACTTTGCTGCCCATCTGAAATGGGGTAATGTTCTCTATTCCTATCATGTGGGTATCAGTTCCAACTAGGAAACCAGCCTCCTCTCATAATTCAAGCTGGGGCTAGACTGATGCAAACCTTCTCAGATATTATAAGCCAGTATGAGCTCAAAAAAAGAATTCACTGCTCAAGGCCAAATAGCTTCAAAGCTAACAATCCTCCAGAGTCAGTGTGAAAGTGTTGAAACTGTCAATGTCAACTTACACCATGCATAGTGAGTGTAAAACTTCAATAATGACATCATGGAGAAAAGGACAAAGGGCAGGCACTACACAGAAAAGTGCCAGTGCTCTTCAAATCTTTGAAACCTTCAAGGATTTATCTGGACTAACACTTCTACACATAGTCATTGGGGTCTTAGGCTATACTGATTAAGGATTTAGCTTATTCAAAGGCTCTCACTGATAGCAAGGATGACAAGGTTTCAGCAGTTATATTGGATTCCATTAGCTTTCACTTAAAAAAACATACCCAAAAACCCCCAGGATCCTGGTCTTTTTTTTTTTTCTGCCTCTCATTTTCTTCCTTTGTGTCAACCTTTATTTTTTTCTTTAACACACACACACACACATTAATATATATTAATGTCTGGGTTTGATTTACAAACAGGTTTTGCAGCACTTATGCTCTCAGTTCTCAGAATGCAGATCCCAGGAGAATTGAATCAATTCTTCAGGAATTCCCTGAAGCACCACATAACGTGTTCGCTCATTTCAGCCACACTTGGGGCAACAGATACACTTCTAAAAAGGGGAAAACATATTAGAGGAAGAGGGAAGGGTGTTCCAGTTTAAAGAAAATAAAAAAGATCAGCTAGTCAAGAGATTGCAGTTTTGGTGTCTGGGATAAGGACCTATCCCAATGCTTTGAGTGCAAACTGCAGTAGTACAAGTATAATGAAGGACAGCCATGCTTCCTTTGTACCATGGTTTTCAGAGAGTCAGCTGCAGAAGAAGAGCAAAGAGATGAAAGAAGTGAAGAACTGCAGGAGGCACAGTTCCCTCTGTCCTCCCTCTGCCTCTCTTATTTGTGATAAAACAAAAAGGAGAATCCATGTTGTACTGTGCACTGTGCAGACATGCAATAATGGTTTAAGCCCCATGCTACATAGCTTCCTTGAAAGGAGGTAATTATCACCTCTTGTTTAACAGATGGCAAAAGCAAGACAAAGAAAGATTATTTAAGAATTATTTAATAATTTAATTAGCCTCCTATTATTCAAGAGTTTGTGACAGGGTACTGGATGCAGGCCATCTGACTTTTAACCCAGCACCTGAACCCGGAGCTCGTTCCTCTGTTATCTGCAGCTACCTTCATTGTTTCTACTTTCTGCTGACTCTGCTGTAGGTACCACTGGTTTCCTGCCACCTCAGCTGCACCAGCACCCTTGGCACAATACAGCTGCTTAACATAGGCCTTTTTGTGGTGCCATCTAAGCCATGCTGGTATACCAATGTCACCCACAGGGAGCTGGCGGATCTGACACAGGGCCTACGGAAGACCTGCAACCTTCTGAAGCAGGAGGTGCATGCCAGACCATGATACATAAGAATATCTGAAAGGGTACTAGTCATCTACGTTTCGGCAACAGAAGTGTACCACACATCTTTCAATGTTGCTTTCCCAATGAGTTGTGGGAACTCTTGCACAGTATTGCCTGCTGCACAAGACCCAAAGGTTCTGATCCCACCCCACAGTAGTGAGGGACGGATGACTACTTCTGAAATACTGTAGCTCAGAGACCCCAGTGCACACTCTTACAGGATTACCTAGGATAATCTCTAGGACTACCTGCACTGTCATGGCAAGAGCATGCACTCATTCTAGAAAACAGTCTCTGCCATTGTAATGATACAGTCGAGGATGCAGCATAGAGAAGTTTTTAAATCCCTGAAAGGCACCTATGTGTACCCCATTATTACAGTCCAAGTAGCTTTCCATGTATCAAGACTACTCATGTGAGACAAAGAAGGCCTTTCAGAAAAACAGAACCAGATGAGGATTGTCCCTTTGTCACACACAGAGCAATATGAGGTCTAAAGAGACAGTGGGACACAGTGCAGGGAGCTGCAAGTTATTGCAGTCTTACCCATCTCTGGAATGGGAAATAGTAAAGCTAGATCTGTGGGTTACTCAGCCCATGCTAATAAACTATGCTGAGAGGCAGGGTGTGTTCTTCCAATTCAGTTATCCTGCTTTGAAGACCTCGGGCCATAACGCTCTGTGGGATAGAGCTGCAGATCTGCTCTAGCGCTGGGGTGCTCTGTATGATACCCTAGGCAGCAGCAGCCTGGAGGCACTCCATGTGGTTTGCAGGTTCACGTGGGAATGGGATCAATTCACAGCCATGGTGGCCAACTATTCTGGGGTTTCTAGGGAGAGATTCAGGTCATGGGGTGACTTCTGCAGCTTTTGGTCCAAGGGCTCCTTGACTCCTGTACCACAAGCAACCACATTTTGGCCCCTTGCAGAACTTAAAAATTTGCCATTGTGCCACAGAGATTCCTCCTTCAGGTGCACCAGAAGGCCACGGTTCTGGGGCTCGTGACCTCTGGGCTTTTAACAATATTCTGAGGGTTTATTTTTCCACTTTATTATTGTTGGTTTTGACTTAAACCAAGCGCTTATTTTTCTTGCAGCACTTGGCCTCCTTAAGAAAGAAATTAACACAAAAGGAATGAAGGGGTGAAGGGTTATCACAACCATGGGAGTGGACAAGAACAAGGGGGAGGTGGGAATAGTCTACCTCTTCTACAAGCAGTTCTCTTCTGTGCTAATGCACTTGTTGTTTTTGCTGAAGGGACTGCACCACAATGCTGACTATTTAAACATTTATGAGGAAGGTTTCACATATATTCTGTGAAGCGATTGTCTCATTCGTGTTTCCTTTTGGGGTCGCTATAATAATTATGTACACAGGCACATACACAACTGAGTTAGCTGCTGCTGGACTGTCTGTTATTTCAAACACTGACTTCACATCCATGTTAGGTCACTGACTTCCTTCGATCTATCCCAGATTTGTATAGTGAGATCAGAACAGGGCTGTGCTGGAGGAGGTTGCTTTTTCATTTTTAACTAAGGCCTATATAGCATGAAGAACCTACATCAAAAATCAGAAAACTGGTCTTGCAAGTGAAAATTGCAATAGTTTAGTTTCATTATGAGTGAAGAATTTAGAAACTTGGGATTGTTTTCTTGGGAGGAAATCTTTTTTCATATTCTTGACAGAGTTCTTACTGTGTGGTGTTTATGAGCCTATTTTAGTGTACCCTTTCTTACCAGAGCCTGTCATACATACAGTTCTGCTGTCGAAGGACTCTCTGAAATCTCTTGCTATGATTCTGTCAGGAGCAAAATTCTCCTTGGGGCAGAGAACAAGCACGGTGTGGGACTGCATTTGAATGCCATTGGAGGGAATAAATACTTCTCAGTGACTTGCAAATCTGTGCCCATTCTCCCATAAAAGGTATCAAGCACATTGTTCTCTGCCTCGGTAGCATTCCCTAATTCCATCCAGTTGGAAGAAAAGGAGACCAGACAAAAAGTCAAACTGAGGGCATCTGCTTCACTGATAATACCTGGCCATTAATCCACTAAGACAGCTGAGGCACATAGGAATTTTAAGAACCTCCTGCCCTGGCTAACGTTTTGTTCTGATGCAAAGTTTTAAAATGAATACTGCTTGATACTAACCTGCAGCGTGAATGTCTCCAGGTTGTCTGCAGTTTTCTCAATATTTGGTGTATGAGTAACCAAAATTTTGAAGGGGATCTTTCACTGGCAGTGCCAGCCCTTCTTGTTACAACAGCACAAGTGGGACTCCAAGAAATATATTTCACTAGTAGTGGGGGCAGGGTGGATTGTCATTTAGCCTTTGAAGAGTGGCATGGAAGTCAGCAACTAGCTCAAGGAATTAATTTATAAGAGAGTAAGGTCAGAGAAGATACACTGTCTTCTGACAGATACTTCTGAAGATACTTCTGGCCTCTGAGCAAATGAGGTGACCCATGCCGTAGAAAGCAGCTGAGAGCAGGTAGTCATGGCTTCCCTTCAGTCCTACATCCAGTGCTTACTGATTTTTTTTCTATGACTCTAAACTAATTCCCATCTGTGCCTCCTCCACCTGGCTGCATCTCCTGTTCATTTACCAGTGGTTTCTTAGCAATATCCTCTCTCTCATACATCTCACAGAGACACAGTCCTCTGGAAGCATTACCCTAGCAAGGGATGTTTGCGTGATGAATAAGAGTGTCGTAGACCACCAGAAGCATAGAGAGGGAGTACTACAAATGAAACACATTTGGTCTATCATTTAGGTCACTCCATTGTCAGTGGAATGACACTGAACTGCACAACCTGAGACCTGTCCCCATAGCCCTAATATGCTTCTTCCAAATAAGGCTTCCTAGTCTTCACAATAGCATGGCAACCTGTTTATTTGTTCTCATTCAGTGGGCAAAATGAGGTCAGCTAGATAGAGTTTATGAAAAATGGACACAGAAGAGACTAAGACGGTGCATAATGCCAGAGAGGATGGTAAAGAGCTGAGAGCAGCTGTACACCATTCCACACCCACTTGAGATTTCAAATCTTTGCAGTAGTTTTGCAAAGCAAAGCACTCTCCCCTCAGATCGCAGTAGGACACAGGAGTATATTCACAAGACCAGTCTTATGACTCTAAGTAATCACAGTCTTGCCCGTTGTGTAATGTCATCACTGAAAGGGCTGGTTGTACTAATAGGAAGTGATGGCTGATCCCATTTAGAGAAACATTTCTAAGAAGCAACAAGCGGTATAATATCAAGAGGACTTTTAGTTTTCCACATCTCTTCTCCTGGGGGCGCCTGCAGATAAAGGAGAAGTAGGCAAGGTAAGTAAATGTTTACTTTCTTTTTTTGGTAATCACTAAGTACAGTACTGCAAATGCAGTTGCATTTGTCCTATAAATCACATAGTCACTCAACAAAAACGAGAAAGGTGTGTAGCAACAAGGGAGAATAAAAGAGTGGAAAATTCTGTAGGCTAATTACAGGAACATTGTTTTTCCTCTTTAATTTGCAGGCCTTCCATATAGCGTGTACATGGCGATAGTCTTTACTTAACTCTCCTGGGACAAACTAAGAGCAGCTCAGCTAAAGGAAAGGTTTCTCCAAATTTGTCCCCATGTAAAGCTGGACTAAGTTCTCAGTTCACATTGGTAAAAAGTGACTAGCATGAAGATCTTACAGCTTCATTTACAGATGTGTTTTGCTGGAGACCAAATCCTGCTTGATTTACATCACTCTTTTCAACATTGTTAGCTTTGGCTTCTCCCTGGCACTGAATTATGTTAGAATGTTTTTGGTCCATAAGATACCATAAAGCCTCGGTAAGATATAGTCTGTATTGTATATGTTATCTCATAGAGAGAAAAGAGTAAAACAAAGCAAAAAAAAAATGAGTTGCCCACAGCCACAAGAAGAATTATTATCAGACGAGCTGCCAGTTCCTAAAAATCATGTTTATACTATTCTTTTCTTGATCTCCCATTTCAAAGTCTAGCCCAGCTGTGCACTGGTAGAAAAATCCTGTGGCTTCTCCTTTCCTGAACGTCCACCACAATCCACTGTGTTCCTGCTGGGAGAGCGTGTCTGTACTAGCTGTATTTAACTATCTTCTGCATGCAAATCATCAACAGCATGTGACCCACCCAGAAACAGCCCCAGCATGCATATGTTCTTGGAAACAGGAATTACTTTTACTGATCAGCCTTACTCAAGACTCTGTGTTCATGCTCGGTCTCACTGAGAGCAGTACCTTTGGATACAGTTGAGTTCTGTGGGTTTTGAGCTGAAAGACAAGTCCACTCTTGCCTGGATGAAATGGGCTCAGTACTGAGGACTGCAGCCATCATCCTTCTGAAGTTCTTTTCAGTGCAGTGTCAACATGAAGTGATACCAGCCCCTGATAATGGAAACCACTCTGTTTCTCCAAGCCTGGACTAAGCCTCCATGCCCTTTCCGTGTCATGCCTACTAGTTTGCTTTTCCTAGGAAAGCTTCTATAGAGAATAAACTTTCATAAAGGCTGCTGTGCCTATTAACTATTCAAACTGAATGTGCTCCCACATGCTCCCCAAAAGGCATGCACACATATATGTCTATGCACTGAAGTAAACACATCGCACAAGGAATTGCAATGGATATACAGTATTTCATACTGAAGTGTCAAGCTTGCCTTCTAAATCAGATACATCATCTATTGACTCCGGTGCTGTAAGTCACCCTTTGAAACAGATGGCTTCCCTTGTGAATTAGGCGGGCAGATCGCCTACTAAATCATCTCCATATTGAATCCAATACAGTATACTGCAAAGCGAATAGCTCTACAGACCAACTATACATAGAGGAGATACTACGGTATCTCCCATGAGTTATTGCTTCAAGGGTTGGGCACAGACAATACCTGGGCAGGTTGCTGGTGGCCTGCTTGTGTAGACAATAAGAAGCTAATCAAATGCTAAGATAATCGCTCTGACAGATACTATCTCATAAACCTACTTGCAGTAGTTTAAAAGATAATCACCCCCTCCAGCTGCAGGGATGCGTGCCCATACCTCAGGTGCTCCAGTCCATGCCTGGTGTATTAATTTAAACCGCCAAGCTGTGAACTGGAGCAGCTGAGGCATCGGCATACCCCCCCATTTTGTCCATTTTGCTGACTCTGCAGTGAGACTAACCGCAGTGGCAGGGATGGCACAGCCAGCCAGGGCGGTACCGCAGTAAGCTGCTAGAACTTGATTTGCCAGGGAATGCCTGTTAGGGCCCTACAGGTACAAAGAGCAAAAAGTTTTAGTCAGGGAAGACATTTGCATAACATACATCAAAAGAGGAATATAAAGATACACTTTCCCCTGATCCAGTGGAAACAATGGATAGAGGCTCACTTCCCTCTTGTGTGGGCCACGTTCAGAGGCATGTGCTGCTATAGTCTCATTCTCTTTCTTTTCTGTAACCCTTGTCTCACAAATGAGTTTTTTTCATTCCTCACTCATGCCCTCCGTGAAAGACAGCAGTAGTCTCTCTGTGCTGTAATTGGACTGACTGGCTGACTGATTCCTGTTCTCCCCTTGTGCAGCCCTGGGAACCTGGAAGAAAAAAGGTGGAACAACCAGCCACTCAAAAAAACTCCAGACTATTTCAAAGGTTAAGGAGTAGAACATGCGACTTCCGTCTGTTACAGACGACTGGTCATTGCAATTTGGATGTCTTGTTCCCAGTACTTCCTTACTATGATTGTCACAAGGATGACAAAGGATGGGAAAGGCAAGCCATTCTCATTAAGGACTTACCAGGGGAATTTCTGTGAGGAGAGTATTATACTTTCCTTTTTCTGAAGTATGACAATGCTTGGGAAAACACGACAGACTAAGCTTAGCTTAAGCTGTCTCAGGGATGGTAAATCTTGTGCAGATTCAGAAAACACTGCGCACACCCACATGCACCTAAGTCAAGCAGTCTTTCTATGATTATCCTGGGCATTGCAGTGGAAAGGGAATGCTCAGGCAGCCTCAGTGTCAGTAAATCTGAAGTGATAGTTATTCTCTTACTGGGTAAAAATGACCACTGCAGACAACATGCAGTTAGTCTTGCAGGTCAGCTTCTCTGCAGCTCAGCCCACTTTTTTTATTTGCATTTCCTTCACCCTCTCCCAGAGCATGGACAAAGGAGCTGCTGATCTTGGTCACCAGTACCAAAGGATTTTAAGATTCCAGTAACTCCATCTATTTATATCCTTAGTGAGAAGTCCTTTTTCTTCCCTCTCCTTTTTACTAACCCAGCCTCCACCAAGCCTTTATCTATCCCTGCTCCTAATTCCAGTCTTCTGTGCTTCTCTTCCATGGGTTCCGCAGCAAAAGGAAAACATCCAGAAGCTCCTCTAAACTGGGAGGAGAGCTTAGCACAGACTCAGGTCTCATTCATTTGGAGCAATGCTGCTCCAGTACTCTTGAGCGTATCTGTCAGCTGTACTTCACTGTTTCAGACATGACTATAACTGCACCTTAATCATGTTGCTGCAAGGGCTAGCCAGAGTTCCAGCACTCCAGATAACTTGGGACAGGTAAGGAAGTATGGTCTTCTGCCAAAAATGTACCAGTCAGTGTCAAAATGAACAACTCCTCCATCTAACTCTGATGCATTAATTGTATGACTGATGCAAGGAGGGAGGAAAGGGGAATAAAAAATTCACTAAAAAACTCAATTTTTCATTTTGCCAACCAGTAAAATGGGACTATCCCGGTTTGTATCAGAGGGCCAGGAGCCAGGAGATGTAATATTTTAATGTCTTCCCCATGTTTGTAATTCCAGATAAGAAGCAATAAAAATTATGCAAAACATCCAAAGATAGGGCCATTTTTTAAATGTTGCAGAACATTTGCAAACATTATAATTCATAAAAGATTATATCTTTTGAGGTCTGAATTTGACTCAACTTCCATTCCAGTACCAAAGCACAGCTCATCTTACGTTGTCCATTTTTACCAGGTGCTACCCTTGGAATCTGCTTAGCCTAGGGATACAGTTTTTGCGACTGAATAAATAAATAAACCCCTGCATTTAGTGGTCACTGCTGCAACCCCTAGGGTGCTGGCAAGGCTGAAAATCTTATGACAGATGGAAGGTAGTCACTGCTTTAAACAATGGTCTCAGCCCTCTCTGAGCCATGTGGCACAGCAGTTAAAGATGTTATGGAACAATCATGGTACCTTAAGCCTTAGTATGTCAGCATCTCATAGTTGCTGTAAGCTGCACTGGCAATACTATTGGATTATATTTTGTTTTCCTTCTTATTCCTTCCAGTTTTGCCTACTCAATTATACGTTTAACATATTAGAAAAAATACAAAACTTCTTTATGGTGTTTTTGCTGGCTCTGAAAAGTTGATCTGCCAGAACTGGTGACTGATATATTGAATTTGGCCCTTATGGTAATTGTTTAAATGTTATAGCAGCTTTAACATGTCATCTGTTAAACTTATTGGTGATGCAGCTGTTCAACGTGCAGTGTGGGTAATATTTACATGATTTACTGGGTGACGTACAGTTTTTGATTCAATAGTAATGTATTTGATTCAATAGGTGATGCATCTAATTCAACCGGGAGTCCATCTAATTCAAAGGTGATGCATTTGATTCACTAGCTGATGTACCTGATTTAGAAGGTGATGGATCTAGTTCACTGAGAATGATTCCAATTCCCCCATGCAAGGTATTTACTTCAGTGTGTGATGAATGAGCTTTAATAATAATACATGTTTCTCCGATAGTGGATGTATTGGCTTCAATTTATATCCCAAGCTTCCCAAATCTGGAGTGGAGTGACACCTTGCAGCCACGATTCAGGTGAGGATCACAAGCAGTGTGAAACATTAGCCACTAAAATAATGGGACCAAATTATGTGATAAAAGCCATGCTTCCCAGATGAAATATTTTCACCAGATGTGATGTGGGGATACAAATGCCCTGTCACTGCTGTTATTGCTACCACAGTACATGACGAAAATCCCCAAATCCATTTACCTTTAGTGTCATTGCTGGGATTACATACTCAGTACTTATTTCCCCAGAGCTATGTGAGCTCTCAAATAGCAGCATCTGAACTAACAGCTCCACTCACCTCATTTTTGTGTGTGCTTTTATTTTGTTAGAGGTTGGCAAATATTTAGCCCTGGTGAAAATGGGGAAAATTATGTTGGTAGAGAGCAGTATCACAGGGGGTAAAGGGTATGGGGACTTCGGCCTGTACAACATATTGCAAGCCACCATTTCTGCACTGGGATCATATCTTGGTGCAAATCTCTGGAAGTTTTAGCTTCACAAGTGTCAGTCCATTGTGTTTCTGCTGGCTATTGCCTACAGAACCCTAGAACCATTTCTGAGTAGGTCAGTCGCATTGCCCTGCCCACCTCTGTCTGTGGCTCCAAAATTAGTGGCAGCATCCTCTCTTCTTTGGATGATGGTTGAGATACTTTGGTCCTGCAAGTTACATTTTCAGCCATAAATATGGTAGGAACTTTTGACTGCACACCTACAAAGAAAAGGATCTCATGTTGGACTTGTGCCTCTTATCTGTGCAGTGACCAGCTCCGGAGGTGCGGATATTTATCACTTGTGCTACAACAGTGCGTAGGGAGGGGGGCTTATTTCAGAAGGTGTGGGCTCAGTCATGAAAGGAGATATCCTACGAGCTTGGGTGCATATTTGGTTGATGTTCATCCATGCACAGCTAAAAGCTGAAACAGTTTTTCAGTGTGATGTCAGAGCCCCAGAAAGCCACTTCACTGTCCAAAGCAGCCCTCTTCTAGTCCCCAGCCCAACTTTGTGGCTGGTGTTTTCCTAGACACTTGCCCTCCCACAACCGCCCTTTTTTTTCTCCTCCTGGGTGGCAGAAGCAGCAGCTGCAGCCTATCAAATATATTTGCCTCCATTTTGTGCACCACTTGGAAGGGTTCCCAGGGCAAATGCTTCACCTGTTGTGCCCTTGTTACTGCTCTTTGAGACATATTCATTTTCTTGTGTAGGTACAAGTTTTCTTCTTGTACCCATGACTGATATGCCTGTCTTTTACTAGGCAAATAAATGACAGGGGAGGGGGATGTAGTGTTGCTATACAAACCAGAATCTCCAAATGCTAAAAATGGTGTGCTAAATACTAAAATAGGTATCTAATCTTAAAATAAATAAATAAATAAAATTTCTTTCACAATTTATTGCTCCAGGCTGTGTCTAGAGATGTACTGAAGTTGTTGCAGGAGTCTTAAGTAGTCAGCTTTTTTCCATCCACTGAGTTTTCAGGGTTGATATTCGTGTACCTCCATTTGGTATCATATGTTCAGACAGAATACATTAACACATTAGTGTCTGATCTGGGGAAATAGGGCTGTTTTTCTACCTTTCATTCCTCTCCGTATATTTCTTTTTCTGGCATTCCTCCCTTCTCTCTTGTCATGGCAGTGACTGAAATCTGTCTTTTCCATTATGAGATACACAGTGACATCCATCTGCTTCTCCTTAATGCCCAATCAGTAAAATATGTATTCTGTACTCAGAGAATAAGTGTATTAGCTGCCCTTCACTATTTTAATGAAGAAAATGAGGAGAAATAATAATGATGTGATGATGTGATGGTGTCAGCTCTTACATAGAACTTAAAACTGGGATACTACTTTTGGACTACAAAATTTGGACCACAGATCTGCAATGACAAACACTGCTGCAATATTAGGTTAGAGTTTTAATATTCTTCATCTCTTAAGTGGTTCCATTTGGCACAACATACATTGCCAGCCCTTGTTGAATGTAACCCCTGGTAAGTTTAGCAGGTTCCACTTCTTAATGATGAGAAAGCAAGCAAAATTCAGAGTCTCAAGTGCCTGGCACTTTTTAAATGACCTGGATCTCTGGAGGATCTAGAAGTCCAAGAAAGCAAGTACTGCTTCAGTTAGAGTATCTGCATGTTACAGGCACAGGTATGTCTGTATAGGCAGAACAAACTCACCATTCACTTTTCATGTCACCAGGTACCTGCTTTCACCTCTGCCAGTGTTCTCTCTTGCCCAGAAAGATATCAAGATATAGTGTGCATCCTGAGCAAGTTTGCAGACAACACCAAGCTGAGCGGTGCAGTTGACACACCTGAGGGACGGGATGCCATCCAGAGGGACCTGGACAAGCTCGAGGAATGGGCCCATGTGAACCTCATGAGGTTCAACAAGCCAAGTGCAGGGTCCTGCAGCTGGGTCAGGGCAATGACCGGTATCAGTACAGGCTGGGGGATGAAGGTACTGAGAGCAGCCCTGCCGAGAAGGACTTGGGGGCACTGGTGGATGAAAAGCTTGACATGAGCCAGCAATGTGCGCTCATAGCCCAGAAGGCCAACCATATCCTGGGCTGCATCCAAAGCAGCATGGCCAGCAGGTCAAGTCTGCTGTGGTGACACCCCACCTGGCATCTTGCGTCCAGCTCTGGAGCCCTCAGCACAGGAAAGACATGGGCCTGTTGGAGCGGGTCCAGAGGAGGCCACAAAAATGATCAGAGGGGTGGAACACCTCCCCTATGAAGACAGTCTGAGAGAGTTGGGGTTGTTCAGCCTGGAGAAGAGAAGGGTCCGGGGAGCCCTTATTGCAGCCTTCCAGTGCTTAAAGGGGGATTAGAAGAAAGATGGGGACAAATGTTTTAGCAGGGCCTGTTGCAATAGGACAAGGAGTAATGGTTTTAAACTAAAGGAGGGTAGATTCAGACTAGACATAAGGAAGAAATTTTCCATGATGAGGGTGGTGAAACACTGGCACAGGTTGCCCATGGTAATTGCCCCATCCCTGGAAACATTCAAGTCAGGTTGCACAGGGCTCTGAGCATCCTGATCTAGTTGAAGATGTCCCTGCTCATTGCAGGGGGGTTGGGCTAGACGATCTTTAAAGCTTCCTTCTAACCCGAAGATTCTATGATTCTATATACATCCCACATTTCAGGTTTGGATGACATGGAAGTCTGCATTAAAATGGAAGGAAAACAAGCAACAGATCTTGTCTTGAAATTGCCTCCAAAAATTTTTGGGTTTAGTTTTATTTTTAATCAAACATGTAGCAAGTAACTCTGAGGCCAAAACAGTCTACATTGCAAGTAATATTCTGCCTGTGCAGACTTCAAGTGTTCAGGTGGGCTCCAAGGCCTGGGCTTCTGCAGTTAATGCCATTTTACTTACAAGTGAATGCTGTTTCCAAACACTCCTCTGCTTTTTTTGGTAACAGTTGAGAACTGGGGAAGAAAGGGGGGAAAAGGCGCGTTGCTTCAGGGCCAGGAGTGACTAGATACACAGCTAATTGTTTTGGCTACTTTTTAAAAACCTCTCCCAGGGGCTGAAAAGCTGATCCCACCAGCGGGCAGATAAGCAGATGAATTTGTCTCAGGCTTGATCTGTGCCTCCCAGACCTACAAGAGTCTTTGCATGTTACAGGGTTTGGAAACTGTAGACAATGCATTCTCTCCTCTCGGCACAGAAGTGCCATAGGCACTGTCATTAGTTGAACACTGCCATTTTTACAATTACAAACCCTGCCATGTTGTGCAGAGGAACTGCAGCTGCTGCTACTTGGGGTACTGAGTAAAGCATACTCCTGTGATGGCCCCCAGAGACCCATGCACAGCATAGCTTATTGAAACAGATGGGGTGTGCTTCATCGACAAAGCACATTTGTCTAAATACAAGAAGAATGAAAACACAGCACTTATCACTGGTGCTTAATCTTAAATCCAGTGAAGTTTGGAATGGGGGAGATGAATGCTGTGCTTGCCATGGTGTAATACACAAACACATAAAAAACTCTTCTTCATTCCTCCTTGATTTTTGAGCACATTCACTGGTTAATAAGCCCTCAGAAAGCAGCCAGGCTGCCCCGATGAGCAAGCTGAGAGATAAAGCAGAGCATTTAAATCACTGTGAGCTCATTCTAGCTATGCCCTTTGCCACCATGTAGTGGAAGCACAGTGCAGAGCCCTCACAACAATGTGCAGATGTTGCCCTTAGAGCTTCTTATTTTTGAAACCTGAAACAGACTACCATTATCTTGGGTGTTTCTGAGTCTCTCCTGTTAGACTATCACAACATTCACAAACATTAGAAGATGAGCTCTGTGAGGTGTGGAGATAATTATCATCCCCGATTATATATGTGGGGAAACTGAGAACAAATTTCATGGTGGTTGTAATAGGAGACAGAGGTAGAACCTGGAACTGAATTCTGCTATCCCACTCTTATCTGGGCCTTCAGAATCTATTATTCTGCCATGAAGTGAGTGCAAATCCGTGAGATATTCCTCAGCAGGTTACCCTCTTGTCTCTTGTGTGGTACATTCTGGTTTGAGAACAAAGAACCTTTTGCTTCACAGAAACTCTCCCTCTCATGATCTTTCCTCTAAGCCAAGAGGGAATTTTCAACATCTTTGACACAACAAGATGCTTTATGGACAGTATTATTTTCAGGCAGGTGTTTCTCAAAGCTCCTTCTTCTCTGGGTTTGGCTAAGGCTTATTGCTCTGTTAGTGCTGTTGGGGCCTGGTTGTGTTAGATGCTGGACTAGAACAGGTGGGTAGATGGAGTCTAAATCAACCTGAAAAAACACGTTAGAGCATGATCCTAAATTAAAGAGTAAGAAAAGTATTATTTTCCTAGATGGCCTTTTTACTTTCTCAGGTCCCACACCTGAGAGCAGAAACCTCCACACCTGCTCTGAGATTTATCATTGCTGGGGTTTCTTGGGAAGACTGTGCTTTCACTATTTGAGTGAGAGGATTAGAATATCTCAGGACACAGTCTGGTCATAGTAACCAGGACTTTGAGCAGATATAAGTCAGAACAGTATGAGACATCTCTCAGGTAACAGAAGGATGGCTTCATCCACAAGAACTGCAAGATTTTGCTGCAGGTGTCTTTCCTTCTAGCTATCCTTACATTCCTGCGGAGGGCGAGTAAGGATATCAATGCTTAAACAGAATTATTAGCCTGTTTGATTTAAGACATATCCCTATAAGGTACAACAACTGCACAGCGATAGGCCAAATGATATTTATCTCTGGCATACAAATAGCCATTGTCCCAGTTACGTAGATTATAGTCATACCTGAACTAAACACACTTTCACCATTCTACTCACAACATTTCTGTACAAACTGTCATCTTCTTGAAACTCGTTGTGCAATTTGAATGGCAAAATAGCATATTTTCAATAGGAAAATTATCAACAATGGTTTGGGTCCCAGGATAGCAAAAGGACCGTAAAACTAGCTCAACAAGCCAGCTGAGAATTTCCCTGGAGAATTTTCCCAGCTCTTGGCATAAGTGACATATCAGGGATATGGCCAGGAGGCGGGGAGGAAAGAGGTGCGCACTGTGGTGTAATCCTTGGGGGCTATTGTTTGTTAAAGCAGCCCCAAGGTTGCCCTTAATTGTGTTGTGGGCTGAACTGGCTCCTAACCAGCTGCTGGGGTGTGAGAACTACAAATATGGCAGAGGCACCATTCTTTCCTTCGCCTCCCAGCTGCAGAAAGCACGGTTTGGCCAGGGTGCAAGAGTGAGCCTCTTGGCTTATTCTCACAGCTGAGCTTCTGTGCTGTGACATGCCACTGGGTCCTGGCTCAGTCCTGGGACAACGATCACAAAACAAGCTGGATATCTTTGTTATTTCCATAACTTACACCTCTCAGAAAGTGAGAACACACACTAAAAATTTCTGATGTGGGTGTCCACATGTGCACTTTCCAGAGCAAAATGGAAATGGGCAGTAAGAGAAATAAGACAGCAAAATATTTTATAAATGTACCTATTCTAGGAAGTTGTTAATTAATCGTGAAAAAGAAAGTAGTTATTTTACCATACACAAAGGCAGAAATCATACTATACCCAGTATTTTCTCCACTCTTGTCCCTGCTAGTATTTTATGCTGCCTTCTTTTCCTACTTTTTGGAAAGCTACTTATTATACCAATTTTGAGAAACTAATTTTTTCACATGTTCTATATTTTTCATGTTTCCTGTTCAGTGAATACATCTAAACCAACACTAGGCTTTTGTACATATCTGAGAGATATTTAAATAAACCTCATCTCCTCAATAGCAAGTCCACTCCCCATCCTTTTACCTTTGTGGAACATGTACTTTAAAAACAATTCTACCTAGCAGAAGGCCTCTCAACATGTTTTGCAGAATAGGCAGATACCTTTTGGCCAGGACTTCAACCATGGCCTTAGAAATGTCACAGCCAGAAGTCCAGTTGTTGCTGCATGACCGTCCGCACAACTCATCAGTCAGAACAGAGCAATTGCCCAGTTTTCTAAGCTCCTCTCTGTCCTGTATTACTTGCCATCTTTCCATGAAAAATCATCTGTATCTAGCAATTTTGCCTTAGCTCACCCTAGAGTTGGAGACAACAAAGTGAACATTGACATGAAGAAACTTTGGGTACCAGACACTATATGTAGGCAGCACAGGGCACATTAGTTTGAAAATGGCAGTGTTGTGGGCAATTACAACAAAGAACCACGGCCAGAGAGCCAGCACTCCAAATTACCTGACTTAACACAGATTAATGCAGAATGGTAATACTTTCTGCCCTTTACTTTGAGTTGTTTTTTCTACAGGATTTACTGAAAAAGACTTTCTTGTGAGGAAAATAAGAAAAACACACAGGGACTATTTTGATCCTCTAAATTGTTCTGACCACTTCAGGCAATCCTGCTTTTTTTTTGCTGAAGTTTGCCTTACTGCAAGTGCTCCATAAAGTCCTACCTACCTCCACTTCATACCCTCCACCCAGCAGAGGCCCTGCTGCTTATGCTACACCCTAACACAGAACTGGAGAAAGATTATGAAACAGGGAAACTATCCAGGAACAAAATTGCTTTTTTTTTTTTTCATATTCCAGAGGTAAATAAAAAGTCAAGCACATCTGACAATGGGAAATGGGATTCAAAGCAAAAATAGAACCCCACATTTTGTCAGATATCCAATTTTTTTTCTGGTGAGAGGTTTTCATAAGAGCTATAACCCCTTTTGATGGGGTTACATCACCATTTGATCTAAACCCCCACAGTAAGACTACATCTGCTACTAAGCTGTGTTGTAAATGTCTTTAATTTTTATATTTCATCTGAAGGGAGTTGTTAAAGTGGGTTTACAGGGTGATGGCTCTTTGAATAAAAGACATCAGGACTGAAGCAAAGCTCTGCATGACACTTAATTTTCACTCTAATAAGCCCTCCTAAAACATTACAAGATTTTGTTTTTCCCTGAACTTGCTTTCCCTTCCTGCATGATTATTCTTTTTTTATTTTTCCTCCCTCTTTTTTTTTAAGGACACATTTGAGGAGAATGGTTTTATTTTTGCCCAGATGACACCGCTTCTCGTTTCACCCTAAGCCAGATGTGCTCCTCTCTCTGAGCAAAAGAAATCTCTCTGAAGTTTTTTTTTAAAGCCATTGCTTTTATTTAGGGTTTTGTTTTTTTTTTTTTTTAACTGTTCTTCTGGACTCTTTGGGGCCTTTAGTTTGACTTTTGTCTGTGAAAGTGGGAAGGGATCCTCCAATATGTTTGTGCTCAAATTTTAAGGTCCCTTTGGATGTGTTCTCCAATACATGAAAAAGTTCTGTACTGGCTGAGTATAACTAAGTGTGGGACCCTTCTTGATCACCTGGAGGGGTCATTGTAGAGCAAACATGAAGTATTATCTTTCCCAGTCCCAAGTGCTTTTATTGACTCATTTTGCCCTGAATAACAGACAAGAAAGAAAATGTGGAGTCCAGGCTTTTGGCATGGCAACTCAGATCTGAGAATATTTCCACATAGCCATCAAACCTGGCGGCTTTGGGGTTTTTTTGAGGGTCTTGTTTTTATTCTCGAGAACAAAACAAATTATTATGGATTGTGGACCTCGGTCATCCAACAGAAAATGCAAGAAAAGAAAAATCTGTCTCATTAAAGAAAAGAAAAGGAAGGAATATTATCAATATTTACAATCCAACAAACAGAACATAGAAACCCAAGAAGTCCATCTGCAATGAGATATTAATCTGGGAACAATGTTGTCAAAATGCAGGGAGATTCTGCAGCAGTTAGAACGAAGGGAATTACGTGTTTGCATCTCTTTGGAGATGTGGGTTTGAACAGATTTCAAGTATGTAAGAACAGCATGGGCCATGTTCACCAGGCAGGCCTGAACCCAGAATCCAGTGTTGTAATTCAACCTGGGGCTTCTGGATTACGGGATACACAGAAATTACCAGTTAGATGAGATGAGAAATATTTTTCTCTCTTTTAAACCAAGTAAGAATAATGAGGTTCCTAAAGGATTTATTATTATTATTATTATTATTATTAT
>NW_010526187.1:3554-8829 GCF_000687285.1 Phaethon lepturus | reverse complement strand
GCGGAGCGGGCGCCGTCGGTGCCTTTCGGGCTTCCGTGTCACAAGAGGAGCGTTATTCGTCGCGCTTTTTAAAAGCGAGCAAGGTCGTGTGACTATTTACGAGGGAGATGACGTCTTGTTGCTGTCTATGGGAAAACATATTGCCCTAAACCCATTTTTTTGGGTAGACTTCTTTTAAAAGTTATCGTTTCTAAGAGACTGTTTTCTCTCTTGACTTATATGAGCACAGGCTCATATATGAGAGACTGAAATTATTAAGGTTTTCTCTCTCGTGTGAGAACAGTTTGCGCGCGTGTGTGTGTGTGTGTTAAATGGTTGTGGTGGACCAGATACCCATAAAATCACTTCGGGTTTTTTGACGCATGCAGGTAACTGTATCTGAAACTAGCGTATTGCAATCTATATTTCAGAAAGACAGCAAATATATTAGTCCGGAGGGAATGCATCATTTTAAGTGAAAAATCTATAAATAACAGCATTTGGTGGTTTTTTAATGTTAAAATATGTTCCTTTTTAATTAGTCATTATATGTATTGATTGATGCTTACTGTACTTCTGATGCCTTTCCTTCAGGGCTTTGTGTATTTCATAGATTGTGAGATGTAAAAATACTTTAAATCAAAGCAGTAAAATAAGTGTAGTTAGAGGGAGAACATGAGGGTTTTTTCTTCATTTACATTCATTACATATTATGAGTTTAATTACCTCCCTCAAATAATACCGGTATGAAGGAATGATGCTAAAGAAGGCGTACTTCTATGATGATTTTATTGATTGTGACTGATGGATGGCATCAACATTTCATAGTGAAGAATCATGGTTTTGTTACATCAGGAAAATTAAATTGGGAGAGTTATTTTCTTTCCCAGTGATAGTGGCAGTTAGAATATTTCACCTGTAATGAGATGTGTGCGTTATGTGCCATAGTGAACCACTGCTGAGCCATTAAATATATGTAAATGAAGAGAAACACAAGAGAGCCTGGGCATAATAACGTGCAGAACAGAGAAATGGATCCTGGAAAGTGATTAATTTATTTGATGATGCCTCAAGTGAGGAATTTTAGGTCACAAATGAAGTGACAGAATGACAAATTACCATTTTAAAGAATTTACTGGGCATCATTACTGAACAATTGTCAGGTAGTTTATGGTGGCTGAGAAGATGGTATAAATATAGATCTTTTCCTTATCTGAGATGAATTATTAATCACCTTTTTAAAAATCTTTGTGAGTGATGGTTGGCTGTCTGATTGGAAATAATGTGTTCTACAATTTTAACTAAATTCTAATATGATATGTAACAGGAATCTTTACAATTAAAGTCTCAGTGGAGAGTGGTAGGAGGTTTACAGTCAATTGCAGTTTTAATGTGATAAAAGAGGATGAATTCACTAGCATATTTCAATAGGTTTCCTTAGGTATATTATCCCTGCTGTGATGTTATTCAAATGTTTACAGTTTATTTTCATTTGAAAAATGACATTCAGATACTTAAATTGTTTTCCTTGGTTTATTAGTTAATGAAAATGAAATTCTTGTAATTACTATATTTTTGCTGCCTGCCACATTATTTAAAGTGAAGTGACTGGCTTTGTCAGCTGGGTTGTAAATGCCGTCGTCTTGTGTTTTGTTCAGCTTCTGTTTGCTTTACGTATGTCATGTCCCTTCCCTGTCTATATGTCACTGCCTGTGCTACCCGTAACAGCCAGAGTATATAAGGAAAAAAAGTAGATATGGGAAATCAAACGAAAAGTAGTAATGCTTTTTTCTGAGTTCATCTCATCTGTTTGGTGAGGAAACCCACCTCAGTTTGTCTTTGAGCAGAAGTTGTGCTTCAGTCCCCACCGGTAAATTTACTGAAGCTTCTGACTGAAATATGACTGAAGATTTCTTGGTATATGTGTGCACCCTTTATTGCTTGGTCGTGCGTTCCCCGCCGCCGTCGTTGTGTACGTATATAAATACTTGTATTCTCACACACAGCCCTGCAGAAAGAGATGTTTGAGTGTATAGTAGGCATTCACAACACTACCCACAAATAGGTAATTACTCCCTATTTCTCGATAGAGATTCACTCGCCAATCTGTATCTTGTATTGTTAAAATTCTAATTATTTTGTAATTGCTCTTATTAAAAAATATTAAACGAATCAGGATAAATACAACTGCACCATAATTAAGAATATTTAAGATTTTTTTTCCTTGTAATTTTGTTTGTTCGTTTATTGACTGGTTTGCTCTGGCGAGCTGGTGGGGGTCCACCGTCACGTAGCTGTAGGGCTTTCCTTAACTTCTGCTTCGGGGACTCTGTTTAGGTTAGGGAGAGGGGTCGACGTACAGAAGGTGGATGTGGGGCTGGGAGCAACCTCGGGGTCTGCCCGGAAAAGCTGCTGGTTGAGCTCTGCCTTCCTGGAGGAGGGTGTCGGAGCGGGCGGAGGGACCTAAGCTGCTGCCAAAGGTCTTCAGAGCCATGATGTGCCTCAAACCATTGAGGCACAGGTCCCTCTCGTGCTGTGACCAACCCACCATGTGTACGTGATGAAACTTCGGAGCTCCTGGTGGTAATTTCCTTTTTCACATTATAATTTAATACTCAATTTAATTTTTTAATTTTAGACATAATAGTAGCTTATTTCATTCTCTGCCCCTTGAAAAAGTAACTCTAGAATTAAAAAAAAAAAGTAAACCGTCGTTGACTCTTGCTATCACCATTTTGCATTATTAAAGGTGAAGTAAATATAAGCGAATTTATTTTTATCCACTTCTGAAAATTTTCTCGACAAACAGAGTATTGAAAATCGGCTGCTTTGCTTATTGCACTTGCCTTTTGTAGCTCATTACCTGCTCAGCATCTCCTGCTGCCACAGTGCTGTTATATCTTGTTCTCTGGCAGTGTGTGTTTTGGATGAAAAAGACTACTTCTGAGAATAAAAATACGAAATAGGTGATGAGGCTGCTTGATTTTTGGTTTGTTTGAAAAATAAGCCTCGAATGCATAATTTCACTCTTTACTTGGTATTTAGCCTTAGCTCGCCTGTCTCGAGTTCTACAAAATGCATGAGGAAATAAGTTACAATAACCAAATCTGTCCTGTATTTAACATTGAGGAGTAGCGTCATCTGTAGAGCTGGTGCTTGTCATTGACGGTACCCACAGGTCTGTGCTCCGCTGCGGCAGGGTCTATTCCAGTGACAAATGGGAGCGTTTCTGATGCTGTTGCATACAGCACCTCTCAGAGACACCGTGAAACGTCTGAGTACTGAAACTGCTAATTACCTGTTTTGCTCGTGAGATGAGGCACCCGAGATCCTCAAAGGACGCGCACTTAGAGTCACATTGAGGAATTCGTTCCCTCTCGTGGATTTTGGATTACTCCCTCTGGTTGCTCAGGTTCATGAGGAAGAGAAAGACCTTTTCGCATTCACACCCCATAGCAGTAAATAAAGAAGGAACTTGGCAGCTTTGGGTTCCGGGCTGGCTGGGGCATGAAATGGATGTAAATGATCCTGATTTTTCTCTTTTGCACCGATAGTTCCTGAAAGAATTGACATTTTGCAGATAACCTAGCAAGGCAGTAAGAAAGAGGTTCCGTTTCTAAGGACGTGAAACTATTCCCCCCCGCCCCGTGCTCCATGCTTGCAAATTGCTGCTTGAGGGTAAGGGGAGAGCAGAGCTGGAGCCGGGGAATTTCGGGCATCGTCGGAAGCCTCTTTCAAGAACAAAACTACTTTGGTGGGATAAGTTGCGGTCTAGATGAGCAGAGCGCGGGCTCTGCCCCACTGTCTCTCCAACAGCACTATGGGGGCTGTTTGTGTCTCTCGAGGATTTATCTGGATGGGAGCAAAGCCAACTACTAAATTTTGGCATAACTTACAAAGGGCACTTTGCCACCTCTGGCTTCCAGAAGTCCTTGGCAAGATCTGTGGCTGTGTGAAGCTCAGGGTGGTGGGTTGGTGGTGTAGTAACGTAAATGTTTGTAAACTTTTGTATGTATCTGTTATAAGGATTGTTGTCATAAATTCACCTTAATTGTTACGTACTGACAGGGGTAAAAGAAAGTACATGATGGATGCTGCCCACTGGAGATCCAATAAAATATATAATCTATTCTAGTCTACAAATTTTGAGCTCGTAACTTACCGAGACTCAGATCTGACAAACTCCAAATTACGTATACCGTAGAAAATTTAATATTTAATAAAATCCATTCTCTGCCCTATAATCCTTAATAGACACACTGTATTTGAAGAGGAGAAAAGAAAATAAGGTAGTAGTAGTAGAAAAAAAAATACACAGTGTGTTCTCTCTGAAAGATTCGGTCATCACATACCAGGGGCAGGGTTTGCTCACATGTTATTTCTTTCAAAACACACAGACACCTGAGGTCTTTCAGTGCTCCCAGTGCAATGGTCCTGTGGTTGGGAAAGTTGCAGTTTTAGGGCGTTAATTCTGCACAGAAAGGATTTAAGAGCTTTTTTTATGGATAAAAAAAAGAATGCAGTACATAGTTTGTGCTCTGTAGGCTTGCCCCCGCTGAGTCAATGTTGCTGCTAAGCTGGTGTTTCCAGAAGGCTACGAGCAACGGATGGTGTGCCAGTAGGTTGGGAGCCAAGGCTGAACAGCGAAAAAGGTTTGTGATAAAGGAAAGAATTATTCCATGCTGAATGTTAAAATGTATTTCTAAATAAAATCCAGATTCATCATGAAGTTACAGTATCAGCAAAAATACCAAAGGGTGTGATTGTGGATCAATGATTGCTGTAGGCTTTTAATTAAACTGAGGTCCATGCAGGAGAGTCATCCTTTTTTGTCAGGGTTACAGGAGAGCGATGGGTTGCATCACAGTCAGTTTAATTTTGGTTTGTGAATTTTTACTTGCTGGATGTGGAAAAAGAGGCTCTCTTGTGTAGTGATTGAGCTAATAGCTACGGTGCCCCAGGGATCATTTCTAAGCAGCAGAGAGGCGCTTGGGAAGCTGGCAACGAAGCTGTAGGGAGAAATGCTGCCGCAGGAAACCAGCAGCTTTGGGTTCTGGTGGACACCAAGCTGACCATGAGCCAGCAACCCGCCCTTGCGCAAAGAGAGAGAACGGTGTCCTGGTTAGTGCTGGAAAAGGCTGAGAGAGCTGGGACCGTTCAACCTGGAGCAGAAGAGGCTCAGGGGGATCTCATCCATGTGTATGAATACCTGGAGGGAGGGTGCAGAGGTGGCGGCGCCGGGCTCCTTGCAGAGGTGCCCAGTGACGGCGCAAGGGGCAATGGGCGCGGACCGAAA
>NW_010526187.1:0-3523 GCF_000687285.1 Phaethon lepturus | reverse complement strand
TCCTCCTGAACGTCAGCAAACACCTTTTTCACTGTGAGGGTAACCGAGCGCTGGTGCGGGTTGCACAGGGAGGTTGTGGAGGTTCCCACCTTGGAGGTGTTCAACAGCTGTCTGGCTGCGGTCCTGGGCAACGGGCGCTGGGTCGCCCTTCTGGAGCGGGGTTTTGGACAGGGTGGCCTCCGGAGGTCCCTTCCAACCTCAGCTATTCTGTGAATGAAGGCTTTATCTGCCTCGTTTCGAGCCTAGCCGAAAAGAGGCAGGACTCCAGTTCCTCCTTCGCCATTGCGGGAAGTGGAGCGTTCTCCCTCAAGGTCAGAAAAAGAGCAAGCTTGGAGCACCCCGCTCAGGAGCGTTTTTTCCCCAGCAGTTTTATCAGCACAAAACCTGCAGTTTGTGAATGCTGAAGGTTATTCTGCTCAAGTAGACCTCCCCGAAGCGCATGGAGCTGTGGCGAAGGTGCGGCTCCATTTCACTCTCTCCTGTTTCTGTTAGAAGTTCTGCTTTTCTGCAATTTCTCTTATTCCCAAAAATGTTCTGTACCAGCCTTTGACTTTTGATACGTGTCACTGTGTTGATTTGTTTTTTTTTTTTTTCTTTTCTCTGTGGGGAGGCCTTGATGAGAAATTAATGCAATTTGTGAAAGCTTTATTTGTGCTGCTGCTGACTCAAAGTTAGTAATGCTGCTTTGCTGTGATTACTAGGTTTAAAAACTGACACAAACAAAAGTGGGACTTTTTGATTTCAGGAGGAGTACTTTGAGGTGGAAAATAAAAGTATTTTTTATCACTAGCTTTCACTCATTTCAGAAGAGCTGTGCTTGTAAATAACATTAAAAGACACAATGAATCTAAAAGTGTATTAACCCACTTAGTGCGCTTCTAACGAAACGAATAAGCAAATGCCAAACAGGAGCTTTGTTTTTTAGTTAAAAGCCAACTTACGGGTTGGGAAAATATGTTAAGAAAAGATGCTGTATTTTACTGAATTTGCCTGAGAAGCTATAACCGGGAGGAATCCATGTCCCCAGCTGAACGAGGTCCTTAAGATTTCATTTATATTAACCTTCAAAGGCAAGAGCAAAGCACTGAGGCTGCAGGAAGTTGCGATGTGTGAGCTGAGGGGCTCGCTGGGGTGCGAGGGCAGCTCCGCAGCAACCTCCCTGTCCGGGCTGCGCGGCGAGCGGGAAAGGAGAGTCCGAGGGGAAAGTGTTGCCAATTTCAATTTGCAGGTTTGTGCCTTTTTTTTTTTTTAAAGGCAGTTTAAAAATGAATCTGGAAAAATTAGAGGGGGAATTTACATGGTATTTGAGGGATTTCCTTTGTTTTACAAATATTTTATCTCTTCTATTAAAAAAACCATTAGGAGGTCTGAAAGGAAGGAGAGAAAAGGTCAAGCCGTGTGCTCGTTTGCTCTGGTGTAAGTCCGGACCAATACCTTTAATATCCGTGGAGCCGCTCTGGATTTGTCGAAGCGCGGCCGAGCCAGACCTGAGCAGGAAAGGCGTCGGGGTGGCTCGGGGTGGCTTGCTCTGTGGCGTGAAAGCAGAAAAGGCAGATGAACCTGGATTTTCTGCAGCATGGTGTGCAGCCCGTGGCAGGAAAGGGTGTAAAACGCCCTGAGATTTGGAAGGACGCGCTTTTTAAAACGGCGTCAAGCAGACAGGGTGAGCAGCCAGGTCTCTGGCGTGGCACGGTTGACTCTTCATGGAGTTTGATGGAGCCAGGGATCAACTTGGTTTGGGGTGTCCACGGTAATGTCCTCGCAAGTGCAGTTTTGGGGGGCTGCTAAATTAAAAATAACAGTTTATAGAAAATCAGAATCAGGAAAAAATTGCTTCTTGGGTACTATTTTTAAGTTATTATTTCTTTACATAGAAATTGCCTTTGAATTGACATCTCTACCCTTTATCAAGTAGACATACTAAGTATCCGTCTTTTCTAAAACTCCTCAGGTACGTTGGTATGGATGTATGGGGGGAGGGTACGGGGGTCCATTTCGGATGTGGCAAAGCAGCACGTCCCAGAGGCTGAGCCGAGAGCTGGCAGCCTCGGGCTCCAGCAGCTCTCCCACTGGTGGCAGAAAGACCCAGCGCGCGAATTGCTCCTGCGGGGGGAAAAGGGAAACGGCAAGAAAAGCAGTGGGAAGGCGTGCGAGCCGGCGGCAGAGCGGGAGCTGGGTGAGGCTGAGGTCCGAGGAGCCCAGCTGCCCCACGAGGAGCTGCTCTGGGCTGGAAGCGGCGCGCTGAGAACTCCCATTCTCTGCCTTTCCCTTCATTCTACCTGTGTTTCTCATCCCTGTGCCTGCACGTTTTTAAGGCGTGAGTATTATTTCTATGGAGCGGCAATATACGGAGATAATTCAGTTTATGCATCAGTCGTTTCTTTAAAAATGTGTTGTGTTTCTGTAATTGTTGGTATCATTTTTGTTCGCATCAGAGAGAGTAATTGATAGACACCCCTCCTCCTTATTTTTTAAGGTGATGGAGCTTACACTTGGGCTGTGGCTTTCTGTGTGTTTGTTTAGTTTTTGATTTTTTTTAAACTGTATCGCATGAAGCAATGCTTGGTCCAACACACAAAAGTAGAAAGCCTACAAGTGACCGCATTTGGCACCACACCTAGAACCAATAGCTGGTGTTTTTTTGGTAAGTCGTTCGGTGCAAATGCAGTCGTTCTTCTCCTTTGTGGGTCGTGCAGGGGTGTGTGAGTGGCATCGGTGACATTCCCAGCCCCTGACGTGCCCCAGCAATGGCAGAACTGAGGACGGCTCTCCGGGTGGTTCCCTGTTCTCCTTTCCCCATTCTCCCATTTCCTCCACTCGCTCCCATATTCTGCCATCCATCTGTGAAACAAATGAACACTGTCTTCTTCACTAATATACAGTGTCATTATTACACTGTTGTACAATATTTTACCAACGAAAACGTTTTTTAAGTTGCGATGGCAGCATGAGGGAGAGCAATAAAGTATCAGACGAGTTTTCATGGTGGTGTTGAGGCTTGTGCCATCGAGCTCAGTAAGTGCAGGCATTAGAAAAGTGTGAGCTGCATTTAATAGAATACTTATGCAAATGACAGGAAAAAAACACGACAATAAATAAAGGCATTTATTTTTTATCTCGCATAGGCCATGCTGTGGAAAGGTGTGCAACCAGAGCTCTGGAAAGGTAATTTGCAAAGGTCAAGGATTGATAGCAGAATTCATAAATGCCCCTACTTAACAGAACTGGCCAATTATTCTTCGTAAGTAACTTAGCAAACACCATCACATCTTGTGTCAGACAAATTATTAACTATTCTTGGATTTTCAGTCCACCCTCTTTCTCAGATTTTGTCTGTCTTCGGGAAAGCAAGTTTATAATCTCAAAAGTCTTTTGGGTACTTTGGAAACCCTAGCCCAGAAGAGACAATGGGAACGAATATGAGGTACTTGCAAACAGAGTTAATTTTCGCCCCTTCTTGCAGCAGATGAAGCTGGATAGATGAATTTTGCGCCAGGCTCTGTACCGGACGTATCAGTCCGAC
>NW_010526186.1:0-1873 GCF_000687285.1 Phaethon lepturus | reverse complement strand
CCGCCGCCACAGCACGGTGAGGAGCCGCGCCCAGCGTCGGGAAAGCAACGGAGGAGCTCCAAATGACAGATACCGGGGTGGCTCTGCAGAGCGGACGGAGCCTGGCCCCGGTGACGGGCACCCGTGGGTGGGCAGCAGCCACGTGGGGACAGGCTCTGCCTGGGGAGCACCAACCTGCTGCCTCGGGGGGAAAAGGGGGTTCCCCAAATCCCGGCAGGACGCGGGACAGCCTCAGACAGGGACTCTGGGCGCTGCTGGGTGGCAGGCAGCGGCTCTCCGCGGCGTACATTTAACGGCAGGGGCGCTCCCCCGGGCATACGACTTCCCCGGGGTTACTCCACCGACTTCGGTTTATTCCACGTCTGCTTGACCAGCCTCACCTCCGCCGAGGGAGGTATCCTCTCATTAGTACACAGACGTATCTCAAGTATGCAGTGATGAATTCCCCCCGGAGCTTCAAAAGCAATAAATGTGACCTTTGCATGTTCCTGCCGTAAAATACCAGGAACACCTCCAGCGCCCAAGATAGAAGCTGTGGTGGGCATATGTGAGCAGCGTACACCATATGGATTAAGTCAAGGGAATACTTAGAAACTCCGACTCTGCCTTCACTAAAATTGATTCCGGCAACGTTTTTAGCAATTTCTTGAGGATTTTCCCTGTGTTTATGAAGTGCTGATCACCACAAAGGGATCTTTCAGCCTTGGTCTTTGAAGTCTCTCTAGCTCCGCTCTTACGATAGCCTTGGATTTAGCGGACATCACAAAATACAGCATAAAATGTTAACATAAAAACGAAGACTCTCTTCTAAAAGGAAAGGCCTGTGCTGCCTGGAGTGGCGTACACATGAATCTGGTTCAGGGTTTCATTCAGACTCCTTCAGACCCACTTTTTTTAGTATCTCATATTGCAGCAGCAACAAATAAAACATTAATAAATAAAACATGCTTAAACATTGATTTAATTTCTAGCGCACAGAAGGTCTTTAAACAGTAGATGTCTACCGAGTACAGTAACAGCTACTGAGGCATCTTACCGGGGGGTTTAAGGCTATTTAAAGCTGCCGTATGTGAAAAATCTTTGCTTTTCGGCGCAATTCCACCTAACTGGGAGAGGAGCCGGCAGAGTGCAGAGAGCTGGAGCTATCTGGAGGTTTATCTGATCTCGGCGATAAAATTCCATCCCTGGGGTGACCTAAAAAGGACTGGAAAAGGCATGTGCTATGTGCTACGTGGATCAACGCTGCGCTAACGGGGAAGCGAGATAGATGATCTCATAGGTGTTTTCCAGCTCTCCTCCCCGTGGCTCCTCAAGAGCCAGTCAGAGATTAGGCTCCTTCTTTGTCATTAAATATTTTGGGAATGACACATTGTGCCCCCGGACTGCCCAGTGACAACAGCTCAGCTGAACACCCAGGAGGAATTCGAACTCCTGCATATCTCTCGACGCTGGGAGATAACTCCTGACTGCTCCGAATAGGGGAGAGGCTGCAGCCCTCCGCTTAAGTCATGTTAACGATCTCAGAGATTAGCGAAGCTGGTTTGGAAATCTCAGCATGTCATTAATGTCGAGGGCTTCCGGGAGAAAGCGCTATTTACAGACTGTCTTCAGACCAACCCAGGCGGCCAGCAATCTTCTGCGTTGGGCGGTGAAGGGCACGGGCTCCGCGTCCCATCCCGCTGCGCCCGGCTTCTCCCGTACGGGAAGCAGAGGGAGCAGAGCCCCCGCTGCGGCATGGCGCAGGAGGCGAGCAGCGACAGATGTGCTGCAACGCCTTCCTCTACGTGCACCCAAAACCCATCACTTCCACGGGCAGGAAAACGCATCCCCCCGAGAAGCCCGCTGCCCGCGCAGCCCTGACGCCGCGCAGCCT
>NW_010526185.1:2700-3285 GCF_000687285.1 Phaethon lepturus | reverse complement strand
CTCGTCCCAGCCCGTCCCGCTCCCCCGGCCCTCGGGCAGGACGAGCCCCGGGATGCCGGGGGGTGTCGAAGGACGGGTGGGAGCGAAGGGGCGAGGATGACTCTGCTCGGGAGGCTTCAAGATGTGACACTGCAGCTTAGATGGGATCTCAGCCTTTTGCCTGCCCAAGAGCAGAGCCCGCCGTGGTGCGTGTAAACGGCTGAAACGTGTTTTATCTGCGTGAAATGTCGGGGGGTTTTATTCCTGTCCCTGCTTCTCCCTCCCTCCGGTCTGAAGTGAGCACGGAGCCTTGGACCTTGCAAACCTCAGGGACAACATCCTTCTCCAGACCAAGGCATCCCTGCAGAACGGCATGGAAAACTGCCTTTTCTGGCAAAAATATATTCCCAGCACAAGCGTTCCCAGCAGCTCGGAGACCGACGTCCCCCTGGCCCGGGGCTGGGCAGAGGGGAGCGGTCCCAGCCGGGGGCTTTTCTCACCCATTTTTGTCACCCCGTGAGGTTGGGGCCAGGGCTGTGGGAGCCGGGGAGGGTTGTGCCGGCGATGCTGTCTCTCGCCTGGCTTTCATCGCCGTCCGCATCGCCC
>NW_010526185.1:2373-2653 GCF_000687285.1 Phaethon lepturus | reverse complement strand
CCCCGCTGTGGCTGGAAAACAGCCGATTAAAGCCTGCGAGAAAGAAAACCGCCCCACGCTCGCTTTAGAGAAGTCAGGGGGTTCCACAACTTCTCTTTTTTCCTCCCTCTTCTTGAAAACCTGGCGTGTTTCGCTTCCATTTTTATTGTTATTTTTTCGTTTTAATTTCTATTTTGCCTGCAGCAGATTCGGCCCCATCTCCACCTTCCCCCGTGCCCCTCCACCCGCTCCCAGCCTGCCCCACATGAGACCCCCCCGCCGCGGGGCCGCTGCGCCCCCC
>NW_010526185.1:1856-2178 GCF_000687285.1 Phaethon lepturus | reverse complement strand
GCTGGGAGCGATACCAGCGCACAGCTCAGCTATTTATTTGGCTGCTTAATCTCAAAATTATTTAGGCACTGGTTCAATGCAATAAACAGCAACAACAAAAAGTCACCAGCGGGGTCTGCCCCGAAGCAGCATCCCAGGGGACGTGCCAGGAGGTTGTTTTTATCTGAAAATAACTTTTCATTTGGGCTTAACCAGCTGCAGTCAGAGCTGACGCCGGGCCCCGGGCCACGCTTCGGGAACCGGCAGCAAGAAACCGGAGCCCAAAACGCTGCCGGGAGCGGCACCGGGAGCGGCGTCAGGGCTGGGGCGCGGGGGGCAAGTG
>NW_010526185.1:1256-1828 GCF_000687285.1 Phaethon lepturus | reverse complement strand
GTTTTGTGGCTGGGGCTCAGCCTGACCATGGGAAGTGGCTGCAACCCAACGTGGCAAACGATGGGGGACGAGAGGGGAACCTGCCTGCAACGTCTCCTGCCTGGACCGCACGCCCGCCCCAGCATCCTCCTCCTGCCCCAACATCCTCCTCCGGGGAGGCATTTCTGAGCCACGTAGGGATCCTTTCAAAATGCAAAGCTGCTTGATTCATTAATTAATGCAGCAGGGTGAGAAGACCCGTGCTCTCTCTGGGGAGAACATCATCTGTGCGTCCCTCACCTGTGGTTTCAAGAGTGTTTGTGAGATTTTGAGCGCTGGTTTCAATGGATAAGATGCTGTGGGTGCTCTCACCCCCACGCTGTCCCCGCAGCGTGCTGGGAATAAAACCGGGCAGGAATGGATCTGGGTTAAAACCAAAAATGTAAAAATAAAGCCAAAAAATCCACACTGGATCCCTCCATTGACCCCGCTCGGCTGCCGAGCCGTGAAGCTGAACCGTCCTGGAGGTGTTGGAGACCTCACACCGCAGCTTGTGAAGGGCGAAGACGGGCGGCATCGCCTCGACCTGGCCC
>NW_010526185.1:0-1241 GCF_000687285.1 Phaethon lepturus | reverse complement strand
CCGCCCCCGCCTCTATAAACTCTAGGTTAAACGTCCGGCGTTCTCCCCCGCCGGCACATCCCCAGCGCTGGCGGGGCCTGATGCAGGAGGAGATTCCTACCAAGAGAAGGGGGATTTCACCAAAAACACCGGCAAAGGCAAATAGTGGGGTTGTCCCCAGCACTGGGGGGGGCTGACGCGGGATGTCCCTCGGGCCGCCGCGGCAGGGGACGCAGGCAGGAGAGGCAAGAGACCCCGCTAATGGCAATTACCCCCGCACCGCCACCGGACCCCCAGGCTGGCGCGCGGCTACGGGACAGCCGTCGTTTGGGCCAAAAATGGACAAAATGTGGAAAAGGGGTTGGGAGAAAGCACTGCCACAGGGGCTGTGTGGGAGAGATGCCCGGGGGAGGGTGCAGACCCCACCAACGGCTGTAAGAGGGTCTCCCACGCCCAGGGCCACCCCAGCCAGTGCCAGTGGGGCTCCAGGTTTGCTGCTGGGACACCTCCATGCCTGGGGCAGGGGGGTGTTAATAACAGCCCTTCGACCACTTCTTTAACGGGGCACCGACACGGAGCTGGAGCCAAGGACTGTGCAGCTGAAAGGGAGCCGGGTCGGAGCCGGCCAAAGAAACATCCCTCAGAGAGGCAAAAAGAGGGGACGGCGAGACAAGGGCCGGAGCAGCCACACCGAAAAGCAGCAGACCCCAATCGCGAAGGATCCAGACCCAAACCTGGGAGCACCGGGGCTCGGCAGAGCAGCCGCAGCTGGGGCGTGATTGCTCCCACCCCACACCTGATGCCGCTCAGCCCACCAGGTCCCACCCGGTGGGTTGCAGGCCTTGTCCCACCTGGTGGTTTGCAGCCCTTCCTCCTGCCGCCTCCTCCTCCTCCTCGCCCCGCCGTGAGGGAGACCACAGCCGCGAGCCTGCTTGGCCGTAAGTCCTTCCTTAAGGTTTAAGGTCTACGCGAAGGAAAGCGCTCTGCTAGCGGCCGCGTGCTTGTAGTACAGCCAGGGAAAGCAAACGGTGGTGCGTTATTTAGGGCGAGTGCTCTCTGCTATAAATCTCCTTCCCTGCGCCGATGGAGTGTCGGGGTTTTCTGTGCCGGGGCTATTGCGACGGGCGATAGCACGGTGCTCTGCACCTTGTGTTTGAGGATGAGGACCCCTAAGCGGGAGTGATGGGGTGTGGGTGTGCTCCCCGGTGCTATAAAGCCTTGTGACCTTTTGGCGAGGTATACAGGGTGCTGCTTTGGGATCC
>NW_010526184.1:1952-2367 GCF_000687285.1 Phaethon lepturus | reverse complement strand
TTCCCCTCGCTTCAGGAGCCGTGTTTCCCAGTGATAAATGAGCGAGGGAGACTACTTGGTCACACGCGGAGCAGACTTCATCTGTAAACTGGAAGGATATGCCAGGGAAATGGCAGCGTGTGGTCAGCTCTGGTGTTCAGATTGATCCGGTTGCCTATTTAAAAAAACAAACAAACAAACAAACAAACAAAAAAAACACCCAAGGATCGGAAAATAGCGTGTGAAAGCAGCCCTCCGGGTCTCTCTGCTCCCCAGCCGTGATATTTCCTGTACAGACCCAGGCAGGGGGACACCCGTGGCATTAAAACACCGCCCCCCAAACCAGAAGCCGGCTGTGGCTGGAGAAACCAGCACAAGTCCGTCCCCGGCCCTCCGCACCGCGCAGCGGCCAGCCGCCCTGGGGGCCAGGCGGTTT
>NW_010526184.1:0-1902 GCF_000687285.1 Phaethon lepturus | reverse complement strand
TTCCCTACAGATTTAAAGGCAAACATTGCTTTCCGCAGCTTGTGAGTGTCTCCAGCTACTCCAGATTTTTCTTTTCATATTTTTTTCGCGGTATTAATTAGCAATTACAGATGAGTTGAGCACTAATTGAAAGCTCTCCGTTCTCTTACCCCATAAAAGTTAGTTTGAAGTGTCACCTTTCTTTCCGGTAACTGGGAATTCACATCCATTCCTTGTGTTTATTGCGGGCAAAAATATAGTCTTTGAACACAAAATGTTCCTTCTGTCTTCCGAGAACCGAAAATCAGAGTCAGCTTTTCCGTTTTAAAGGCGATTATGAAAAGAAACTCTTACCCATCCTCTTGGGGAGGAAAAAAAAAAGGCAGAAAGCAAGTAAGCTAATAAGAGGGAGATTCAATTGGTAGACATAACTCAAACAATAAAAATTAAAGGCAGTGGTCAGTAATATCCTCCAGCGGTGCTTGTGTGGTCCTGTGTGGTCTAGGAGAGAGCAATCATTTAAAGATTTCTTCCAGGGCAATGAAATTACTGCAGAATTTACCCCAATTTCCCATTAAACAGAAAGATGAATTTGATTAGGAGAATGTCAAGAGGGGCAGTGTCTCTGATCTCGGCGTAGAAATAAAACCAAGATTAAAACTATGATTAACAGGACAATAACACAAAAAATTAACCCTACCTGTTAACCAGGTTCAAGTTTTTAACCGAGGTAATGAAAGGCCAAGTTGCAGACATTAAGATTATGCTTGAAGCTGGGCTCGCTCGGACCAGGGGAGATCTCTTGGAAAAGAGGCCTAGGACAGAAACGCCCGGTCTGAGTAACGGGTGGGCCTCCAAAGTCTCCCGCGGGGCTGTGGGGGCGGCGGTGCCCGCGGAGCTCGGCCGGGTTCTGGCGGGGTGCTCCTACGGGGGCTCCCGGGCGCTTGCCCCACCGCGGGTATCTTTGGGTGCCGCACACGGGGCCTCGGCTCGCCTCCGTGGGAAGCACACTGTCTCCCGGTCCCCACGCCTTGATGAAGGACACGAGCAATCTCCCCTGAGGATGCTCTCTGATATGATTTTTATTCGTGCTCACTCGGGTGCTACAGGAAAATTTGGAACGATAACGGGATAACTGGGCTCTTGTTTGAGCTCTCAAAAATGTAAAAATATGTATACACACCCCTTCCCCCACCCCACGAGTAACACTGTAGGGGATAATTTTCTTGTCAGGGGAGAAAAATTCCTCATACGCAACTTGGGAGATAGCAGCGGGGTACCCAGCTGAGGCTGACCCCCCTCTGCACGCCGCTGCATTCACATCCTCTCTGCTGCAGAGCAGACACGGGCATTTTCTTTCCTGCAGTCTTTCGATTTTATTTATTTATTTGTTTGTTTGTTTATTTATTATCTCGGCAGCTCGCTCAAGAAATTCTGTGTTGTTGCTGTTGTTATTCTCGGTTTGATGATGTTTGTTTAATTGTATTTTAAAGACAAAATAAGTTCCGAGTTTTAGAAGCGTTGTTTAAAAACTCGTCTTGGCTTCGGAGTGAGGATGAAAGGTAAAAGGGGTAAAAAGGGCAGACGTGCCGACCTAAGAGAATACTAGTCGTTAGCGTACCAGAATGACGATCCTGGTAATATCCGATCAATTAAGATTTTAATTGCAAGCATATGCAGATGCATATCATGTTGCTCGCAGTTAAAACAAACGCGTATATAAAACGGGCAAAATGCGTGTCCTGGGACACACGCACGCACAAGGTGTACTCCTCTGTACTTGGGCAGAAATACAGACGTGTGCCCTAAACACCCACATCTCCTTCCCCTTAGCGGGAAGGAGCCGTCGTAGGTGACTCCTAGCCCGCGGTGCACACGCTTATCGCGGCTATAGCTGCGGCCCCGGCAGCTGCCCGGCGCAGG
>NW_010526183.1:9530-28035 GCF_000687285.1 Phaethon lepturus | reverse complement strand
CGCGCCGGCCCCGCCAGGGGCGAGCGGGCTGGGCGGCAGAGTTTAAATACTAAAACCGAAACCGCGCCTCAACATTGACCTTTGCCCTGCAGCCCCGGTTTGGGGCTTCCCCTTGTCCGACCTGGAGCTGCTCGGACGCAAGCTGCCCTCTCAGTACTTACCGCGCCATGACGATGGGCTTCACCTGCACTGCGGGCCGCCCTTCGGCCTCCCGGTGCCCAGAAGAACGAAGGCGACGGGGTCACCTCCCAGCAGCCCCAGGGTTCCCAGGCCTGCCCCCCGCTCCTGCCAGCGCTGCCGAAACCTTTCTGCAGCTATCGCCTTTGGGAAGCGCACTCGGCAGCGCAGCTCTGCTCAGCTGGCCTCCGGGGCTCCGGCAAGCAGTTCTTGAATGCGTCTGTAAATTTGGGCTGAGAACACCCTCGCGGGCACCGTGGCATGACCTGGAAGAATGGATCCCGGGCCCCCGGGGAGCGGGGGGACTCGCCTTCCCGCCCCGGTTCCCCCGGGGCTCCTCCGTAACTGCCTGCCACGCGCCGACAGGCTCCAGCACCCGGTCTGGAGGTCGGCTCTCCCGTACCCCAAGGGGGTCTCCTACGTCTCGGCCTGCCTGAGAAAGGTCTGCTCCAAAAGGGCTTTTAACTAGACTCAGCGACGTTAATATGGGTCAATGATAGACAGAGGACTTAACGGGCAGTGTCCTAACTGCCCAAGACATCCCAGCTACTCTACATTAGCAGATCATGAGTGCTGTGCTCTTCTTCTCTGCTCTGATGTAATTAATGGCACAAAATTACAGTGGGTTTTTTCTTACTTTCCCATTGTACACACACCGATTTCAGCCTCAGTGCAGGAAATCCAACGGAAGGCATTGGAAGAGAAGTGGTGGAACCCCCGTTACCATCTTCTGACAACTCCAAATCCAGCTTGCTGCAGAGTGCGGTTGGAGGCTGCACAGTGAGATTTGTGAGCGGGGTTTGGAGACACCACCCTGGCTGCTAACACTGTTACCACAGAAGAGGTGCTTTTGATATAGTAAAAAAAAAAAACCCAGATATAAAGGTAGAGATAGTGGATCTTTGCCCCATCAGGACTTTCTCCCACCAGAAGACTCCTGCTCTGCTATAACCACAAAGAGATCTGGGGATTATTTTCTTGTATCAACCCACTATTTAAGTCTAAAGCTGTAACAAGATGTTGCAGCTGTTTCTTCTTCTTCTTTCCCAGTTAAATGTCTGAGAATTACGTTTCCTGCCTCACCTTCCTCGGCATATTTCAAATCTGAGAACGACAGAGTCACAGAAGAGCCAGATTTCCAGTGTGATTTAGGTAAGAAGTTCTACCAGAGACAGAGTGATGTTTTTCCAGGTACACTTTGCTCTCTTCATCTCAAATTATTTTCCAGTGTTACAGCTACAATTCACCATGAACATTCATGGTGTTTCTTTCCAATTTGTTCATTTTCTCCCATCCCCATTTCTGTATAAGGACTTGCCAACTGTGTTTGCCTGCTGACAAGGTGAAGTGTGGATACTGGTACTGCTGGCGGGCTGGTGGAAATGCTGCTCACCCCAGTAAAACAGTTTCGGGGCAAAGCCACACGTGGGCTGTGAGGGTCAGGTCCCACTGCTTCCACCTGGAGCTTGGGAGTAAAATCAAAGGCGAGACGCAGCCGCAGGAGAGTCGCAACAGGTTGAAATGCAGAACTTCTGCTTCATGGGGAAATCTCCACGTTTCATAGTGGGAGTGCATTCTAAATTCAAATATTTCAAAAATTTTGAACTAAATACTTTTTTTTCCCCTTGCCTCAAATGCCATGTTGGTAGTATACTGTAGGACTACAGCGTATTCTTGCAGTTATGTCAAATATGTTATATTACAGCATAGAAAAATAATTTTAATTGTATTTTCTGAATTACTAAAGGTAGAGCTGCTTCTTCATACTGGAATACGAGAACACATCAGTGCCTCTCCAGTATGCTGTAAGAAAGATTTTAACATTGAAAGAGAAAATAGGACAAACATTTTTAATTTCATCTCTTTTTCCAAATTTGCTGCTCAAAGTAGTTTAGCTTCCAAAAGGGTTTTCTTAATCAAAATTCCATTTTAAATCACAAAGTCTTTTGATGAACATTTTCACTAACAACCTAAAACAATAAAAAAGTTTAAAATTTGCTCTCCTAGCCCCTATTACAATTGTTCTCTCTCTAGATTTTTCCATCCAGAGTCACAAATCCAAATATTTTAATTTTTTTTTTTTAAATCACAAAATTCTCAGAGGCAAGTTGCAAAAAGGGAGCTTAAGTGAATTGAATATTCCATTCTCCCAGCTACCACCAAGAAGCAGACACCCACTTTTCTCAGTAGCAATTACTTTAAAAATATACCTAAAATACATGTCAGAAGGGCTCCATTCTAATGCGTACATATGTGAGTGTTACAGCATAATACGAAGACTTCATCTTCTTTAAAAAGACGTAAGTCTTTTAAAGTCTATTTTAAGCCTTTTTAAAGACTTGGGTAGTGAGATCCCACCACAATTCCATTTCACACCCACAGATATTTAAAGAAATACTTCAAAACTGTTCCATTCTAGATCACAACAAAGGTGTCCCACTCGGAAGGTTCTCGGTTAGCTCAGCCACTCTCACTCTAGGAAAAGAGAAAGGAAAACAGGGGTGAAGGGTGAGAAGTCCAGGAGATCTGGCTCACCGTTTTCCCTTGCTGGCAGCCACGTGAGAAGCACAGTGTTGCAGCCAGCGGGTGCGAGCAGAGCGGGAGCCGAGCGGGCTCAGGGCTGGCTTTGCTGGAGCTCGAGTGTGAGTATTTATGCATCAAATGTCAGCGTGAATGATTGCACTCAAGGGGAACTGCAGACTTAAAATGCAGGGGTTTAGAGCAGGCCAAAGAATGGGAGTGAACATACACGTATGCACTTGGGATATGGCCAAACTATTAGAGAATATAGGAAGTAAGAGGGAGATTAGATCCAGAGAGACCGAGACCCGCTGTGCTGTTTCGCTGGTGGAAGGCTTTGAGAGGGGTTTGCTTTAGCTAGACGTGAGTTGCTTGGCTGCAGGAATCTCTGTGAAACCCCACGGCCAGCGCTGTGCAAGGAGTAATTCATTCAGGTCTTAAATCCTTTGTTTAATGTGCAATAAATGAAACTCTTAAAGCCAAAAATATTCAGAATGTGTGATAAGCAAGTCATGCTCTAGGTGGCTTAACACAGCATCACCTACATTGAGAAATACTAAAAATCCACTGGATGTTTTTGAATGGGTGTGTGCAAGGCAGAGGGAAGCGTAAGGGTGGAGAGACCTCCTCAGACCACGTCCTGCTCTGAAGATCATACTTCATAGGTGACTTTCTAATGCACTGCACTGAGTCAGTAATCCAGCAGTTGACAATTTAAGCATCTTCCCCCAAAGCAGCAACATTCTTCTCTGGGAATTGCCTGAACAAGAAGCAACTTTTTAAATGTATGCTTTTCTGCCTTCCTCGACCTGAGTATCATTGATGACGACAGCTAAACCAAGAAGTATTATGCTTGGTTAATACTAATTTTGGTAATGGACTATTAAGGACAGCTACACATCAAAGCTTTATTTGTTGTTTTGTATTTTCTTATTCTGATGGCAAATCACTCACTAGTTTTAACAGAAGCAAGTGGCACCTCAGGGCTGTACTACCACTCATCTACTACCTTACTTTTGGAAATCCATTTCTTTTATAATGAAGATAAATGTCATGTTGTTCAAGGGCAGAATGCATGCAGAAGTTAAATTTAGTTGAATGATCTTTATCAAAGGGCAATAAAATATAAACAATAACAAAATACACAAAACACTGAATGCAAAAAGATGGGTCCTGGTTTCCTTATTCAGGAAAAATTCCTTTCTCCTTCTGAGAGGGTCTCAAGCATAAGATGCTGAGCTGAGATTCGTAGAGAGAAACTCCAGGTTTTATTCAAGGTGCAATTTACAATCTGGGCTTTCTTTTCCTTATCTGTACGTTTGGAATTTTCCTATCTCTGAAATCTTGAGCATTCGTTTAATTACTCAAACTAGTGCAACGCAGCCAAACTCAAGTCCCAGTTACTTAAAGCAAAATCTGAAGTAAAATTAATGTGTAATACTCCCCACCCAAAAATTAATCGGCACAGATATCATGAATATTCCTGTGCCTTCTTTCCTAACTATTCCACATTATTCACCAGAACTTGGAAAAATCCAAATGATGGAAATTATTTTTTAGGACTATGGATCTCAAAAATAACGTGCTAATAGCTCCTTTCTTCTTGAAGCATGAGACCATAAGTGTGCCCCTGCACAATTGCTAAGAGCATCACCTATGGAAAGAAGCAGCTACTCGGGTATTCAGGTCACAAACTAGGTAAGACAGTGATTAAAAACAACTCCTTTTTGGAGGAAGATTAAGAAATAGGCAACCGGTTTAGCCTACTACGTGCTGGTGTTTTTACATGCTTTTAATACGAAGCATTGCTTCTAAATAAATAGGCAGACCTCTTTTTTTTTCTGAATGCTCTTAAAAGGCAGTGTTAAATTCAACATACTTAATTTTGTCTGGTTTTGAGATTACAAAGATGCAGATAACATATCCAAAGAGATGCCAATACTTTTCTTTGTAAGCTTTGAGGAGAAAAATAAAATAAAATAAAAAAGTAAAATCCAATAATGGCCAAATCTTCACATCTTGTAACTTCTGGCTTTTAGAATTCACCTTACTTCTGCCGTTACTTCAGATTCCTCCTCAACCTACATCAGAGAGATCAGAGAAGACAGATGAGGTCTTCACGTCAGAACCACACCAAAGCCCCTATCGCTCCTGTCTCCATTAGCACCTCCGAGGACCACACAACATTTCTACAAAATTTATAAGCAGTGTTATCAAAAGCTGCAGATGAAAAAACAGGTCTTCACCTATTATGAGGATATCAACTGATGCAGCAAAAGCCCTTTTTTTTTAACCAATGCCAAACTTGAGGGCAGACTAATCTGAATTGACATAATCTGACCAACTGGGGTATTATACATTCCTTTATTACAAAATCCACACACAAAAAAGGCGATAGTTAACAATTTCAGCCACATAAATTTGTATCAAATACCGATAATTTCCAAGTTTCACAAGAAAAAAAATCTTAGTAATAATCAAAGCTATTTCTCATATAAATGAAATCAGGTAAGACTCAGTCTTTTATCCCAAAACATTTTTCTAGAACTATGTGTAACTGATTATACCCAACTTTAGTGGACATGTAATTAGTGATTACTATGACAGTCTGATATATTCACTCTCCAAGAAAGGAAGATCTTACTGCTCCAAATCTCTTTTTGAATTAAAGTATTAGTCTATTACATGGACCATTTCACAGCTGGCTCCGATTTATCTTGGTTTTGATGCAGCAATTAATTCTGCTCAGAATTAAGAGAACAGAAAGATGTCATCAGTCAGTTCTGTGGTCTCTGGTTACAGTGTTATTTGATTGAAGAGGTAAGGTTCAAATACACCTTATTTTAGCAGTGAACTCCTAGAATCCTTCAAGGCCATGTGATTTAAAATAAAACCTCACTTTTTTTCCCCTAGCAAAGTAAAACGCATTGTTTACAGTCACAATATACAACATTTATCATTTAGTGTCTGTAAATAAGCAGGTTTACATATTAATTGCTTCCCCTCAGAGTTCATCGGGATAGCTACTTTGCACAGTACACCAAGATAAAAAAATCATAAGGAAAACGTGAAAGAGACTCTCAGAACCTCTTGTTTTTATCAGTTACACTCTAAATTACAATGACATGCTTTCCCATACCAACAGACCACGTGTGTGAATCCTTATCCTGAAAAATCAATGGGCACATCTTTAATGCTGACTCAATTTTTTGTCTAGGTTTTTTTCCCCTTCTACCCCAACTTCAGAACTTTTGGACTGTATCACAGGCAGTTCTGTGAACTGCTTCACACCTGCATATATAAAAAAATAATACAGCATTAAATTAACTTACACCTTGCACTATTTTTAATGTGACATTTAGGAAAAACAGGATTTTTTCATTGGTTACTGATTTCAATTTCAAAATAAATCACACCGTGATTACAAAGCCTATGTATCCATACATATATTCTGATTAGGGTCAGAGCAGCACCAAGGGGAGGTATTCAAGCACTGATGCCTTACTTCGTTTCCCTTATGGTACTTCTAACATACCAAAAAGCTAAAACAGTACTGTGGATTGCTCTGAAAGCATCAGAATCTTTACCAGCAAGGCTTGGTCTCACACCTCTGAGGTCCTAGGTACTACCAACAGTAGCTGATGATTGAGTTAGGAACCACTCAGGCAAATCTGGCACATCCAAGTCTTTGCAACTGGATGGGATGCATCCCAGGGTGCCAGAAGTGAATTTGAGAAGGTATAGGTGTTACTAAGGAATTAGTGGTTGTAATGCTGTCCTCCAAAATGTAGCACCTCTGAACATGAGCCAGCAGTGTGCCCAGGTGGCCAAGAAGGCCAACAGCATCCTGGCCTGTATCAGCAACAGTGTGGCCAGCAGGAGTAGGGAAGTGATCGTGCCCCTGTACTCGGCACTGGTGAGGCCGCACCTCGAATCCTGTGTTCAGTTTTGGGCCCTCACTACAAGAAGGATGTTGAGGTGCTGGAGCGTGTCCAGAGAAGGGCAACAAAGCTGGTGAGGGGTCTGGAGCACAAGTCTTATGAGGAGTGGCTGAGGGAAGTGGGGTTGTTTAGCCTGGAGAAGAGGAGGCTGAGGGGAGACCTCATTGCTCTCTACAACTACCTGAAAGGGGGTTGTGGCGAGGTGGGTGTTGGTCTCTTCTCCCAAGTAACTAGCGATAGGACGAGAGGAAATGGCCTCAAGTTGCACCAGGGGAGGTTTAGACTAGATATTAGGAAAAATTTCTTTCCTGAGAGAGTGGTCAAGCATTGGAACAGGCTGCCCAGGGAGGTGGTGGAGTCACCATCTCTGGAAGTGTTCAAAAAGCATGTAGATGTGGCACTTCGGGACATGGTTTAGTGGGCATGGTGGTGTTGGGTTGATGGTTGGACTTGATGATCTTAAAGGTCTTTTCCAACCTTAATGATTATGTGATCTCATCTTGCTAGAAGAGGGTGCAGTGATTGATTGTGTTTTCACCTCAAGTTTGTTAAAGCAGCTGCTTTAAAGTTTTCAGATATGGGAGTATGCTGACAGAATGTGTGATAAGATACAGGAAGGCCAATAGTGAAACTGTTCATATCATTGCAGTAAATTAGTTTATTGAAAACTGAATAGTTTCCAGAGTTATACTGGAATTACAGAACTTACTTATATACTTATATATCCCTCTTCAAGTAGCAGTCTTTATTTTAACCTCAAATTACTTTTTAAATCTCCACTGCAGGTATCCGTATTCAAAACCTGAAAACTCAGTATCATTTCTTTACTGTGTTAATTTGATTCATGCTTTATGTGTATGAATTGATTTTTATAATTTTGTAAATTAGTCACTAAAAAAAAAGTGCAATGCTATGTTATGAAGTTCTGAGTTTTTATCTCAATAAAAATTTACAGTAATCTGTAAAAGTATTGACAACAAAAATCTAAGGATAGGAAAAAAGTAAACACTGCATAATAGAAGTCTGCTCCATTTCTCTAATAACTATTATAACACGTTAACACCTAAAAATAGATATGCAAAGATCTGAGTTTGCTGTTTGTTTATTTTACCATCCTCACGTAATACTTCATTCCTGATACAGTTTCGATGGAATGATTTACAAGATGCAACTCACTCTAAAGTCACTGAATAGCCCTCTATAGATATGTGTTCATTTTAAAGTGTTATCGATCAAAGATCAAATATTCATGGACTTTATGTGGAAAGTTTCAAACAGTCTGGGTTTCAGTGTTCATGAAAGTGTATGACAGGTCTGCGCATTACAGCCTGCAGACACAGATGTGCCCTGGTAATTTTTTAACGTACTCTTGTCTGACAAGTTGCATGTGCCATTTGGTGTTCTAAGGCCTGCGAAATAGCCACGTATCTCCTGGAAGAGGTAGCAGACTAATGCAAGCAAATGTGCTCCTGCCAGCTTGCCTATCAGCAGGCATATACTTCCCGACAGGAATGCGCCTATATGATATCTGGTCATCCAGACACGTAGGAGTACATGTGGTCTAGCTGGCAGTCTGCTCAGCAGGAGACACCCACACTCTCACAGCAATTTTCAAAAGCATTTATTCTTTCCAAGGGCACAGTGGGTCTATTAGTGCATGTGTTCTGTTACTGTATTTTAGATCCTGTTTTCCTGTTTTGGGCACAGCCAGCAGCACAGAGAACAGAAGTGGGGAGGCATGGGCATGGCCTTTTATCACCATCTTCATGATGCTGAATGATGTGGCAGTGTTAAGATTTGGCATATACTAAAACTACTAAAACTTAAGTTTAGACAGAAGATAACGCCATTTGTGTATAATATTGCATGTTTGTAATGACAGAGTTACATTTCTCCTCCTAAACAGATTATAAGTTATCATGGGCAGAATCATTCTGCAAAACTGTAAGCATGGGTACAGAAAATACCATGAAGGTACACAAATACTGTAACATTAATCATGGTCCTACAAATGCACTTATACTGACCTTTGCAGGTAGTGCATACCCTCCAGAAAAAAGGCAAACCACCACTAAACTGGCTGAATTGCCTCCTGAAATCTTACGTGGGCCATAGTAACCAGGAACGGTTAATACCTGATCTCCATTCAAATAGTTCTGCTTCAGCAACACTATTTAATTTCAGAACTTCATCTCTTTATTCTCACACTTTAACTTCTCTAGTATTACAGTGACTCCTCTCATATCCCATATCATGGCTGAATAACTCAACGGCAAGTAAATTCCTTACATTTCTCTGCCGCAGCCTCATCACTAATTGCTGATGGATACTTTCTAGACCTCGCTGTGATGTTTACATTTTTCCTTCAACACCACCACCAAGGAAAGGCAATGAGATGGGCTGTAGCTGCAGGAAAAGGCATTCCAGGTCTGTTCAAAACATGCTCTCAGCTCTGCCAAAGTGCTCCAGCTGATATCTCCAAATATTTAATGCACGTAATTCTGCATACACTTGGACTGCTTGCAGGCAATTCAGTGGCTAAAACGAGCTCTAGGGTGCACAGCTAAAACCGCACTGGTTTGTATCTTGACACTGTATTTCCCTTTTTTCTGAAGCCAAGGCTGAAAATATTTTATAGTTTTGAATTCTCAGAAGTTTGCCGAAAGTGATATTCAGTACGATAACAACATTTAGGTTACCTGGAGGTAACATATTCCCCTACCGCCCTCTCAAATCAGAGAACTATATTCTGTAATATGAAATAAACCTGTGTTTGTAAAAGTTATGTTTTGGGTATACAATCATTATAATCTCAGTAGCAGCCCTCCCCAGAAAACTGTCATATAATAAGCCTTAATAATTCTATTTATTGTATTGCCAGTTGGGCTTATATAAACTGAAGTCCAGTATACATGTGGAACATGTACATTCTTACCTGTTATCAAATATACATGTAATTTACTCTATACAGATTTCAGACTACAAAAATAGCCTAGACTCAGGCATTTATAAATATTTAATAAACAAACAGATAAAATGTTGATAACAGCAGCTGCCAATGAGCTGCAGAGAACTAACATTGCCCATGGCAAGTTCCTTCCATGTGAACCAGAACTTGAACTACACAGGATGCATGGTGGCTGGGAGAGTGGTGTGTAACTAGTTTGGCACAATCCAGTGTATTTTTTATGTGCTGATTATATGATTTAAAGATATTACCATATTGCCAATTACATAACATACACTGGAGAGACAAAAGGTGACTTTCCCACCAAATTCTGAATTGCAAACTTATTAAGATACTTAATTCCATGAGTAAGGAAATGTGGGCAGAAACTGCTGGTTATAGTTTAAGTTTACAACATCAAAATTTCAACAACTTCTCTACTCAGGGAAAATTAATACTAGTGTATCCCACTGGAAGGTATTAGGTATCTTTAAAATAGTTAAGTGATTTGTTTTCTTTTAATTACTTCCTGCCAATATCCATAATCCTCTCGAAATGTTCAAAACTAACTTAAAATCCAATATAAAATTGCTATTGTTTTTATGTCATCAAAAAAGAAAGATTAATGACATATTTCAGTAATCTAGTAATGACTGGCTTTTTTCATTGTTCAAGCTGTATGTAATCCTCAGTGGATCTTAGATGTAGGTTAAAAAGGTATTTAATGCCTGTTTTTCAGTTGCCAAGGTCAAACATCACCTAGCATGTATAAGGAAAGAGGAAACATCTGTTGGAATAATTTATTTGACTAACACAGAGGGCAGGATTAAAATTCACTAATTTCTTTGGTCTGATACTGAATTTCAATTAAACAATATAGGTATTTGTCCAGTTTGACAAAAAATCCTCACTTTACATGTGGGCACATTTATGCATCTCACTGATTACTCGATTTGGCGTGGGGATACTGTGGTTTGTCATTATTTCATATCTGCGTATACTCTAAGAATGAACATTTCTGTGTTTTGACTTGATCCCCGCTCCCCCCCCCCCCCCCAAAAAAAAACCCAAAAAACATTTTAAAGAATTTGCAAACCTTTAACTAATACCCAAGACTCTTTGGTTTCCATGGAATCCCACTAATAAAAAGGTTAGAATACCTCTCAAGGTCAGTGATTACACACGGAATTGTAATGTACAGCAACCTTCAGTGTCCAAGATAAAAGTTCTGCTTACAACAGCTTTTTGAAAATATTAAATACATGTCATCTGACTGTAGTTTACACTAACCTTTATGTGAATCAGAGTAAAATCTTCTAGCCTAACCGTAAAAAAGGTAAAAATAAAATATCAAAATCACTCTATTTGTATTAATTTACATTTGCAAATTGAACAAACATAGACATTTTATTCCAATCAAGTACGGAAGATGCAATCTTTGCCTTTCTAGGGTCAAAAGGGATTTCAGCAGGGCCAGGATTGTACTCCAGCTTCTTATTACTGGGAAAACTTTTTGTCATGCAAAGGAGCTCAACAACTGGACAGCTTTTTAACATAGAGTAGAATCGGAATGCTTTAAGTCAAAGGAAATAGCAGAAGTTCTTACACTGAAGAAAATAAGTTTCTGGGAGGTGCTGTACATGCATGTTCCATCCTTCATTAGGACTAAGGGGAATGGTAAAGGAAAAGCCTAGTTTTACTCAGCCTGACCCAAAAGACAGAATGCTAATAAAGATGAAATGCAGGCTGACAGAACACTGAGCTTGTAGATAAACTCACCTTACAATGGAATCAAAAGAAAGAATGCATGTTTGTATGGCATGAGAATTAGGCTGCACCCCTCTAAATTTCACAAGCCTGGAATATTCACTGGAAAGTAATTTGTGATAAGTAGTGCAGTAAGTTGTCAAGAATAAAACAGTATTAAATGTTGCTCAGTTAAATTTTCCAGCATATTAATGAATTCTGATTTGAACGTAAAATAAAGCACTGCATTTAGTAATTTAGGTACCACAGAATACCTGTGTCAGTTGCATTTATTTATTTATTTTGTCTACAGCATTGCATAAATGATGATTTTTATTTTTTTTTTGTTGGTCAGTAAAAATAATTAAACAGTTAAGTTAAAAGTAGCGTTAAAAATCTGGAAGGAGTGATATTAGGTCCCAAATACTGAACTAAACTATTACTACAGATAAAACTGGAAAAAACTATAGCTCCCAAACTGCCAATCCCTATAAGCAGATTTTATTTCCACAAAGAGTTGCATCAGAGTTCATAAGGATGCTTATGTGAGTAAAAAAATACATATGCTAAACTCTAAATTGCTTAAATTCATCTAGTGTCTAAATGTCTGTAAGGCACACACATCAGATTTTCTTTCTTTATTATCTTGACGGTCTTGAGCTGATGCTACAGGAAAATGCTAGTCAAGTATATGATACACTGGAACATGTCTATTAGAAGTAAGCTATAATGATGAAAAGTGATTGCTTCTCCTTCTGCATATTACTGTGTGCACGGAATCAGCCTTCACCAATGTTGTTGACAGTAACTGTACTTCCAAGAATTAACTTCACTATTATTCTACCTTTGTGGAAGATGACAATCAAATGCATACGACATAAACTAGTAGCACTGGAGTAAAGTTATTACTATTAGCTAGTCTGCTGATATATAACCAGAAACTGAAATCTATCACCCTGTTTTTCAAAGAAATAAAGACAACAAACACAGCATGGTTAAAAAAATGGAACCTGATTTCAGATTAAATTCTACCTTCATGTACCCATTTTCCAACTGATTCAGTAAGAGCTGTACAATCAACAAGCGAGAGGACTAAGAGGAAGATGTCTGGGGAACATACCTGAGTTTTCATCTGACTTTTTTTTTTCCAGGATTCCTGGCAGAGGTTTTCTTTTAACTTTATGCATGTCAGATAAAACTAAAAAGTTGGTTTTTTCTTTCACAGATGGACTGTAATGAATGGGAAGAATAGAAGAAGGTGTTTCAAAGTCAGCTGTAGAAAACAAGGAAAAAAGTATTAATTCAATATCCCAAGTGAAACCATATCTATTTTAATACCCAGTATGACTGATCACAGGTTCCAATATATATCTTCTTATAGAAAACAGTGAAATAAGCCTTAGGGTAAAATGCCTCAAATTTGATAACTGAGAATGGAAAACTTTGTATGAAATTATGGAAAATGCTGCAAACACTGATGAAGGGGAATATTAAAGCAGGTATTCATATGCAGGTAGTGTTATCTGAAAGGCAGTAAATTCAATTACATAGCACCTCCTTATATCGGTAGTTATTCAGAAGACAGAATATTACTTTCAGAACCGTTGCCATTCACATATGGCTTCCAAACACTGGGCAGACTGCAACTTTCTTGCGGCTGAGACTGACAGGCTGAGTACTTTTCACTTAATGTCTTCAAAAATAACTATCTTCATGAGATTTCACAAATTAATAATTTGAGATAGTATGGCTACAAAGAACATGCTCTCTTCCCCAAGTTACGTATCACAATTTATCTTCTGAAAACAATAGTGTAACTGCCACCAATTTTAATTTATAAATATGGTTATTCAAACCATTTTGAGTAATTTGAAGTCTAATGTCTGTTTCCAAATCCTACAAGATGGCAAGACACGCTGCCAAGTCATTTATGTTTTAATCTGCAGTCAGGTCTGCAGATTAAACACCACCTACCCCATCATTTCTTAAAAATCTCAAAGTCTATTTCAGGTTTTGCTTGAGCTTCAAAACTAGCAATTTACACAGATCAAATAAGTATCAACAAACAGATTTTAAAAGTCTGATGTATTTAACACACATTTATTCTAGAACGCCCAACACTTTTTTTTTTTTTTAAATACATGGAGAGTAGTAATGAATATTTACAAACTTCAAAATGTACTAGCTACTCCTTTCCATAATTCTGGGAGATTGGGATGGGAGGAAAAAAAACACCACATGAACTCATGCTAAAATTAAATTTTATATTGGAAAAGTCCAATTTCTACTCTTCTGTTTTAGTCTGACCTTCAGTACAAGTCTCATTCTAGTATATTTACTGTTAGATGCTATTTTATTGTGTCTATAATATTTCAAATAATTATGAAGTAATCGAGTAGTTTGCTTACAAAAATGTAGATAGACTGCATGTTCATTTGTCATTCTTTCTTTGTTTTTTTTCCTGGCAGCTTTAGAGGCTTTCCAACTCACCAGGAACTGTCTTTCCATTTCTTTTATTTCTTTCCCATCAAGGGATTCTGTCAAAGAGAGAAGAACATTTTCTGTGATACCCAAGTTAACTAAAAGGCTGTACAAAGCTGTATGTAATGCGTACTGGTCTATATGTGCTCTCTTCAAAGCTTTTTTAGTCTTTTGGCAAAAAAATAGCCAATAGACCTTGATATTCATATTCTAATTAGCTGTAAAAGTGAGTTGACACGTCCTAATTACGAAAGAAAGCATCTACTATTTTTGCAGCTTCTAAGGCAAATACATATAGATATATATTCACATTCAATTAACATGCAACACCTTGTAGAAAGTTCCGAAGAAAAGGTATGCTCTTACACAAGAGAGATATATATATATGGAGAAATTGAGAATAAGAGAGAACCTGCATGGCTTAGCAATCAAGGAATCCTACTGATCATGAAGACAGGCAGATTTGGCTCTGTAAGATGAACTTTACTCACTTTGATGCCATAAGGCTTATTCTTTGTTGGCTTGGTTGCATCTGCATTTTTGAGTCAGACCAAATGAAATACCTCATTGGGCCACAAATTTAGGTTGCATTAGAATTGTCCTAAGACTGTTACTTTTATTGTGCAGGTAGGATTTTTCTTTCTCTTAATGGCCAACAGTTTTTACTCTCAGAAAAAAGGAAAACAAATTTTGTAATTACACCTTTTAAGATAATTGCCACCTTTATCCAAAAAAGTAAAAAATGAGCAGATTTTTTTTACCTGTTTCTACAGTATGAATACTTAGATACAGAAGACTAAGTTATGCTAAAATTATCTCAAAATAATAACATAAACAGCATCACAGTAAAGTTAAGTTTAACAAAGACATTAATAACGTAAGTGTAAACTGCTTTTATATTTAGGGACAAATGTTACATAACAAATTAAAACACAGTAAGGTGTGAACTGTACGACTAAAACACGTAAGCAACTACTACAGGCTGATAGGGCAGTAGACTAAACTTATCTTTGACAATCAGTTGCACAACATCTGGAATACTAACACAGAAAAATCTTATTGTCTTATAATGAACCTGCTAATCATCAATTAATAAAACTAATGATTAATACTACTAATAGCAAAAGCTGAGCAACAGAGTTTGTGCAGTTGATTACATAAGTAGTTTTAGCTACATTACCTCTACATAAATTAAAAATTCACCACTTGACATAGATAGGACAGTAATTGTGTTTACATACATAGTGAAATTCAAGAACAATTAATGCATCAGTTATTTTCTAAAACAGCAAGGGCTATGGGCGGGTTTTTGGGCTGGCTATTTGTTTATTTTTTACCTAGAGTTCTTGACTGTACTACAATCCTGTCCCTGTACTTCGGCTTGTGGCAGATAGGGTTTCCTGTAAGCTCCAGTTTGCGTAGCTTTGTCCATTTGTTTAATACAACTTCCAACTCCTGCAATTGATACAAGAACAGAACATTGTTCTTATTTTTCCCCCTCCAGAGTAAAGTTCAATAGCAATGCAATTTGTTCATCCAGGCCCAAATCCTGCAGACAGAAATAATTTCAGTGAGACTATTCATGTATTAATATACATATTAAGAATACGCATTTTCAAATAGAGTGGTGCACAGCATTCCCTGAGTATATTATAATTGCACAGAAGAAATGGTGATGCAGTTGGAAAGCTCCCCATTTTTAAGGAAACAGTTATGCCAGCTTGGAAAATTACCGCTGCAATCACACTTATAAGCACATAAAGCTGAGGAAGTACCAGCCAAAAAAACTACATGATACATAATGTCTGTTAATGCATCCCCATGGTCTCACAGAGCCCTTAGAGTATTAGTGTCTGTTTTGGAAAAATTTGTGGAAGAGTAAATACTTTACAGAGAAAGACAGACTAAAAAAAGCTAAAAATCATGCAAACCATAGTAGACTGCCTCTCTCTCTATATATATGTAAAACTGTATTTTTCAGGAGAAATAGTAATCCCTCACCCTACATAACTGTGGGTGGTCAGTTATAATATTGGCCCAAATAGTGAAATTTTTGAAATATACCTTTCTCCATCTGTGTTTCTGTCTCGTTACCCAAGGGCAGTATGACCTAGATAAAACTTCTTCTGACTTTTAAATACAATAAATTCAAGTTAAAAGGATGCAAAGCTAAGCAGATACCTGCTCAGATACCCTACTTTCTGAAATACGTTCTTTTCAAAACTTCACTTAACTGTCATCCTTGACAGGCTTCCTTATATGTGTGAAAACCTTCAGGAGGGATTCAAAACAATCTCTAAGAATACAACAGGAGAGAGAATTTATGTTCTATAGTTGTAATAATTTGGAAAAAAAATCTACTCATCATGATGTGACAGATTCTAAACTGCAAAGTCTATAGAATTTTGTAGCTTGATGCCACTAATGAACTACCTAGCAATGTAGGCATCTCTTAGTTTCTTCATATTTAGAAAATCACCTGGGTAACGCAAGCAGGGAGAACCCTGGTTTTGCAGGCTCTACCCGTTGGTAGAAAATCCTCCTTGGAATATTCTGTGAGTTATATAATATATGTTTAGAAAAATCACATGGAAGAGTAAGTGGTGGCACAGCCTCACATCTCGAAACCATGTAATTTTTCATCTATTGATAATGATGGTGGTGATATCATCTATTATCTATTATTATCCAGTGATGATAACGTCTTTTCAGAAAAATAGAGAGCAAAAGTCTGGTTCTGTGAGGAGCAAGACTGATAAAATGATACAAGAAGATCTGAGGACCAGTCCACATGAATCAATATTGATAAATCTCATAATGTTACACAGAAGACCTTTATCAGCATGTAGCAGAACAACAATATGATAACCCCCTCAGTTTAAGTGCCAACACTGAATCACAAACACAACAATTTAGGTGAAAAATATTTTAGACTAGGCTGCAAGTGTATTTATTTATTCTTACCTGAGCATTCAGGCATTGTCACTGAAATCTGTAATGTGTTCAGAATTTCACTAGACAGAATTTTTTCAAGTAATAGTTTTGCAACACAGAATTGTCTATTACTGAAATAAAATGTATACAGTTTAACTTTTATGAATGTACACAAAGAGTCCTGTAGATTTTTGTTAGCTGTTACTTACTTGATAAATGACCCAGAACATGCTTACTCCAGTGTATGTTTATCTAAGAGCACACTAATCCTGTGCTGAAATATGATTACCCTTTCGATACGCTCTAGTTGTTCATTGCTTTCCTGTCTCTAATAAAGTGCTTTCACTTCCCAGCCTTTCAATAAGCTGTACTAAAGGGACCAGACACTCTTCTGGGCAGTCTGTGTTTGATAAATGATCATGTCATGCTATCACTTTGAGGTCTGCTACAAAATACTGACGAGCAAATTATATTCCATCGGTGGCAGGGGGGGGAGAGGGGGAAGGGCAACTGCCTTAGTAGGCTGCTGTAGTGCTGGCAATAACATTCTTGCCAATTAATGATAGCCATTTAAGAATTGGTCTTTGACCAGTATGCTCCAGTTTTTATCGGAAATGTCTAGTCCAACTGCCCTAACTACATCTACGGACAGCAATTTGTCACCATTTTGACTACCTGTCATAATCTATTTGAGAAAATCTATAATTTTTCTTTTGTTCCTGACTCGATTCTGAAGCGAATGAATTAATCTTTTGTGATATCCTCTTGTCATAATCAATACTGGGCAGAGGTTGAATAAATTAAAGACTTAGGAAATACAGATTTTTATAGGTATTTCTAGCTATATTTTCATTATCTATCCAAATACTCACACAAGTCATAATCTTCCCAAAATTAATGTAATTAATAAATAAATAACATTCTGGCTTTTTGTAAACAGAAAGAGTTGTGGGTTTTTTTAATAGGAATAGTTTTTTTTAAAAATACCCTTAGTATTCCAACCCATGCTGCAGCCTAGAAGTCCTTGTGAACCTGACTAAAGTAAACCAGAAGCTCGATAGGATAAATAAATGAAGTAACAAGCAATAAAAAACAAAGAAAAGCCAATTCTATTAAAAAAAATTACATTCTTGATAACTGGCCTAAGACATGCTTTTTGTATGTGATAGCTAATTGTAGTAAGTTATTTTGCATGAATTGAGAAAAATGACTTAATTTTGTTCTGTCTCCTGTTCAGACTGCATTATAGAAACTTCAGTCATGTGAAACAAGGTCATATGCCTTGATGTCTGTTAATTATGCTAAGGTTCTGACTAATTCAGGGCATTGTTAAGTGCTTGAATTTACTAGCCCTAATTTTCAGCTACACTGAAATCAGCGTGGCATTGTTGAAAAGCGAGGGAGTATGAGTTTTTATAATAATGTGAGAAAACTAAGATAAGTGTTTGATATTAAAGAATTATACTAATTATACAGAAATGAGGGAAGTCTACATGAGAAGATCGTAATTCATGCATTTCTTATACCTTTCACATTTCCCTCTTTTGCAAAGATTCCATATTATTCTTTTTTCCTGCTGCCAGCTACCTCTGCTACACAGATGACTGCTGTTGACTGCCCTGCTAAGACCTGGATGGCTCCTCCACAGCTTCTCTTCCCACTGGGTGAAGCAGAGCTGGGTACAGAGCTCATCAACGCTTCTGTATCATGCAACACCGCCATGGTCTCTGATCAATGCCAGACATTCCTGGGGAAGCAG
>NW_010526183.1:0-9499 GCF_000687285.1 Phaethon lepturus | reverse complement strand
TGGGAAAATAGGGGTTGCAGAGCTTTTGGCATGAAAAAGAGGTATACTTCAGAGCTTTGAAAACAGAGGGGCAAGAGGGTAGAGAATGGAGGCAGCTTATGTGGGAATGAAAGGGCCTTTGCTACACGTAACAAGCTCAGCCAGCAGAAGTAATTAAGTATATGTAGCACAACTGTATACCCCCTGAAGTTCTTGCAACTATCACAGTTGTAGAATAATGTAAGCCACAGAATCGCAAAGTCCAGGGATGCAAAAAAATTGAAACATACTCAAAATGACCCTCAACTTTTTTTTTAAATGGATTTTTTAGTGAATGTATAAGATTGTTCTCCTGCTAGATGTTCCCTGTAAGCTAAATCCCCTTAAACAGAGCTAAACCTGCCATTATTTTTTTATATACTTTGCATGCCTACTGCTTTTTCAACAGTTTTTTAAAATTTAAATATGAACTTAGATTTGTGATAAGCGGAGCCTACTAAAATATAATCTCTAAAACACAGTAACTGCAGCTGGAAAGTTGGATATCCAGCTGCATTACACTGTATGTTAGACATTCAATATGGTCATTCATTTTACAGGTCTGCAAAGATATGAACAGAAATACCCAATCTGCTCCATATTTTCAAAACTTGGGAGATTCTTTAGCAAACACACAGGATAGTCACTTAAAATTTAACAGAACTTGATCCAAGTGTAACTGGTAGCAGCAGCAGCAACTAACTCAAATGCTAACCATATAATTTTTCAAAAGCTGTGACGGTATAGCATAGAAATATAAATGTCTAATTGATTTGGATAAATATTAACTCTTGTTCTCCTGATAATAATGAAATTTAATAATGATTAAATAATATATACACAGTTATTGAATAATGCAGTCTTTTTGTCCTCTCCTTATTCTCTTTCAGAAGACACTGTTTTTTCCTCTGAGATGCTGAAAACACTGTCTCTGAACTGGCATCATTGCTCTTAATAATAAGGAACTGCTTAATATAAGCAATATATATTAAGACAATGGCTAAGACAATATTTTAAGATCACCACAACTGAAGTCTTTTGTATTTAGGAAAAAGAAAAAAGGACAATTTTAAAAATCACTGTAATATGTTTTAATTAGAAAAGGAATCCTTTTCAAAAGGGAAACTTTGGAGAGACTATTTAGAAAAGCTTACTTTTATTTTGATGTAACCAACACATCCAATATGGTTTTAATTACCCAGCAAAAGCCTACATAAATTGTATTTCTATATGAATTCAACCACAACTGCCAGCCAGAAACACATTAATAATACTCTAGTAAAAAAGAAATGCATAATTCAACATTTTTTAATATTAAAATGTAAAAAATTAAGAGTCCAGATAAAGTATATTGACTTAGATAATTGCTAGATTATGCACACAAAATACTGGAATCTACTTATTAGTAAAAAAACCTGCCAAATTTAATGTAAAAGATACTAACTGTTCTAAAATGTAATAAGAATAGTCATTTTAATAATTACTAATTCATGAAAGTAAACTTTTCTAAGGAAATAGAATGTATATGCAAATCGGTAATGAAAGAGTTTATTTTAATCAAGGCTTTTTCTTGGTGATTTGGGTTATGTTTTAAGCCAATTCATTTTAGTATTTATTAATTAAAAAAATATAAAAAAAAAGCAGAACACTAATGCCTATGGTTTATATTAAATGAAAACAGTGTTTATTAAGTCATTTATAGAGTTTGTTCCATGCCTCCACCATGCAATGATGGTGTCAGCACACTGTTCAATATAAAATTTGATACTCAGTTACTAGCATGACACTAAAATTATTTTTTTAACTTCTCTTTATGTCAAGAAGTAGAAGACATCATAACGTATAAAAATAGTAAGAAATCACATGGCCAATACTCCTGTTCCTTTTGTGAAGATAAGCTGAAAAGTGTAAGTCTAGAATATTGTTTGAACCACATTCACTACTGCAAAAAAGAAGAGCAAAAATACTTTTATTTCATTTGTTTTATCTGCTACTGTGGAAGTTAGAGCTCTGACTTATGAAGACATGTCTTTCCTTAGCAGAAATTTATGAAAGAAATTCAATGTATACTTTCATGACAAATACTTCTTATGCTACTCCAGCAACAATAGTCAAAAAGTAATTTTGATATTAGAATGGCTGCAAAATCAGCTATATGGTCTGATATCCAAGAAGTGGCATTTATTTACATTAGAGAATTTAAAACTGTAATATGGTAAAGTGTCGCAAGTTAATTAACAAACAATGGCCACCTAATCTTGGGAAATTAAGCTACTGATAGTCACTCAGATGGCCAAAACATACACACTAACTCTACATTTTGAACATATTATATTATAGCTATAACTTCTGTGCATGTACTGCTCAGTTGATAGATGCATGCACAATTGCCACTTTACGTAGGATTGAAGTCGGACATCCTAGATAAACAGTTCTCCATTTTAACCTTGACAGTATTTTTGGATCAGAACAGGCAGCACGTTTGGGAAGTTAGAGGTTCAGTAACTGTAGAGGCAAAGTCTATTTTTACTCATCTATTAAGGGATAAAGATGAATTTGACTATTTTCTTACCCATACTAAATAGAACATATATGTATATTTTATACCTTCATATGTTGAAGTTGATTGTCAACTGCTCTAAGATAAGAAAGATTTTCCAAAACTGCCAGTTCTTCTAATTCATCGATGTTGTTATTACTGATGTTCAACACAGACAAAGATTTCTGGAAGAAGAAAAGCAAAGAACGAAGATTAATTTTTTCAAGCCATGCATGAGTCAAGTGGTAAATTCTTAAAGAAAATGCTCTTAAAGGAAGAACAAGTGTATGAAGCAGAAACATGCAAATACAACTACCACATACCTCACACATTTATGTTTTATGTTGGCTTTGCATCTTGTCCTAAAATGCTGTTTATTTTGGTTCTTAAGTCAAACCAAAGTAAGATTATTTCTCAACTGTTTCAGAAATTCTTAGCAGATACAGACTTTTTGTTTTTCTCTAACCATGTTCAAATGCTTTACAGAGTTCTGAAGTGCTACTAACTCTACATTTGCAGTAGGTAACAGACACAGAAATTGACTGCCTTTTCCAAGGTTACATCTGAACTGCATAGAGCTGAAATCCATATCTGGTACACACATAGTCTCATTTAACAGGTGGACTATGCTGTTTTTCTTTCAGACTCAACCCTACAAACTTCTCTGTATACACACCTTTATTCCTTGCCCCTTTTTTGGAAGACTAGTGAGTCACATAATGCAGTCTGCCTTTTGTAACAGTCAATAGTTACAGTGATCTTTACATCCTAAATAAAAAGTAAATGTGTTTCAGGTGTTTATCTCAGGAAATACTTAACATAGTTTCACATAAAAGGAACATGATGCTTGCTTGCACCTCTAAAAGATGAAAAAGAGCACCTAATCCAGTGAGTTTAGAATCATACTAGATATGGAATTTACTATTTGTTAGAAAATGTCTATTTCAGCAAATATATTCAGGAAATGTAAACCCCTTCTAAAATCTAACCAAGACTTATCAGGATAATCCTAAACTTAACCTTCTCAGTCAAATGATTCATGATACTGATATTCATCATAAAAACATGTGCTCATGGTGCATAGAGAGCTATATGGCCCTATGTTTTTGGCTCTTTCATCTCTGACAGCATTAAGAACCAAAAACAAATAGAAGAAGATAAGGAAGTGATGTCTTAAAGAGAGAACAGACACTTAGCACTTGAAGGATAAAAACAGAATGTTTTTACATGTAGGCCAAGAATGCAAAGTGTTTCTTAAAAAACAAACCCCAAAAACCCCTACAGCAAAAGACCTTAAATAAAAGGCACGAATAACAAAATGGTAGTGACTCTAGGCCAGGATACTGAATAACACTGAAGTATATGAGTTATCATCCTTGGAAGAATATAGCTCTATAACTTCCCTCTACTTTCATTATTTCTCCAATATAGAAGGAACAAAATAGAAGTGCTGTCACAGGAATGGCTCATTGCTATTAAAGGAAAATGGCAATACATGTCTTGCATTACTTAATCTCAAAAGGGCAAGAATTAGAGCTAGGTCAAATGTTTATGATACACAAGAACAAAAGAACTTAACTTTCCAGTGAGTTCTTTATCTTCACAAAAAAGCTCATCAAGCCCTGACTACGCTTTGGGAGATACAGCAAGATGAATTTTTTTAGTACAGAACTACATCCATTAGTAAATAAAGTCTAATTTTTTTTAACCACCTTAACAATACATTTAATGTTTACAGAGAAATTAACATGTTGAAAGAAAACTTCAAAAGTTGACTTTCCTGAAACCTTGACATACCACAACATCAAAAAATTGCAGAACTAAGACTGAATGCTTTTGATTGTGTTGCTCTTAATATACGGGGAAAAAAGCAGTTTGCATCTTTTTTTGCCATTGCATTCTCTAAAGAAACACAAGAGGCAGTAAATACACTAATGTAACAATCAAATCGGAGAAGTATGAACAAACTAATTAATTACAAACTAAATAGACTAAGATAACTAACTTTGATAAATTTCCACCCTTTAGTTTATTTACATTCTGTTGGTATAGGGCATCTGTTTATTTCCTTACTTCCTCTCTCTCTTTATTCTCATTTCCATCCTTCACAGAAAAATAAATGAAGAAGGAGAATCTTGCTGGACTCCCTGCTTATATGTGAATGGGGACGGGAGTCCCTTCGTAGAATTTGAAAGAATGCCACCAATTGGCAGAAAAGGAAAACACACAATGATCAAGTCCTAATACCTTCTCTTAAAAAAATACTGATTTACTGATTAATGGCTTATTGAAATTCTCAAAATGTACTTACTGCCAGGGACCTAAGAGATCTTGAATCAAACAGAAGCTTTTCACCAAGGGGGAGGTGTTGACTTTCAATATGTAGCTCCCTTACTGCTTCTAATTTATCCAAACCCTCCACTACAGTGATGCTGTTGCCCCCCAGATACCTGCAGAATAGCATACAATATACTTTTAATAGCCTTTGAAAGTAAAAGTGAACATAAGGCCTCAATATAGTACCCCCCCTCAAACTTTAAAGTATTATTTAATAATACTTGGAATTATAGTAGAAAAAGTAAACAATCTAGCATGCAAGTAAAGCATACAGCTAACAGATCCAATTTTTTTTAGAGGTTTTATATATTGTTGTTATTATTATTATTATTAGGCTGAAAATAATTTAAATGCAAAGAAATACATTAAGATGATACGTCATTACTTTACTTATATCACAGAATACTCAAAATTAAAAAAACACAAGCAATTACTTTCATTTGAAAAGTAAAATTTAAGAGCTGAAAGGACCTTAATGGCTACATAATTTTTTTAATTTATTAGTGTCATAATTATTCTTTTACTAGTAAAATAAAGACATGATTTTCAACTTACAGTTTTTCAAGGTTTTTCAGTGAAGAGAGATTTTCTATACATGGAATACAATTGTTCTGAAGGTAAAGGTGCGTTATATTTGAAGCGAAGTCCAAGTTCTGGATTTGACTGATTTGGTTATCATATAAATACAGAACTCTAAGATTTTTACACAAAGAGAGGTCACCCTGAAATAAACAGTAACAAATTAATGCTACATACCATTCCCTCACTGCCTGCTTCTGGAAGCTGTTGATTGTTGTTATATTTAAGGTCTGCTGCATGATTTATACATTTTTACCTTTAACAAACACTTTTAACAACTGTTTTTCGTAGGAAAACTGAGTTAGTGTTAGTAATCATCAGATTTAAGACTGAAATCTGTCATTACTATTCTGCCATACAGAAGTTGAGAACTACAGCCACCATCAAGAGGTACATCACATCCTGTGTGACCTCATTTCCTTCCCTGCCTTCCCTCAGGTGAATTTCAGAAAAGCATAATTGTTAGTATAGGTGTCTCCAACAAAACTGTAATGGAAACCAGTTCTTGGCAAAGGAATACTGATTTATACAAAAACTTATACTTCCATGTTTTTTAATACACTTTCAAGCCTAAGATTCCACTCAAATGTCAAGTTTCTTGAATGTATTCTTCTTAAACAACTAAAAAGGTCACATGTTGTTATAAGAATTTCTGTAAAACTTCTCTGTGGCATATGATAAACCAGTCCTCATCAAATAGACTGATCAAATTAGTAACTCGCCATGGCTGTGCAAGTTCCTAGGAGCGGGCTGAATAAACCCATTTGCTTGCATGGATCTCTTCACATAGAACAAGCTATTTAATCTTGACCGAAATCACACTTTTAAAGTAAGTCCACCATACACAACAATTCAGTTGTTCAGGGTTCAGCAATTTCAAAATGTGCTCAGTATCTTGAGGGAATTTGAATTAACTCAGTACTTACTGAAACCTGTATAATTGCCTATTATTAAACTCAAAGGAAAGAGGACTGTGTTAAGTTCTGCAGGTTTAGTCTTTGAAAATGAAAAGGTCATGGATTATTTTTTAAATAAATAAGCCCCAGGGAGCAATTTTTTTTTAAAAGAAGTAGATTTTAACCTGACTAATTTGAAAAAGCCACTACACTAGTCCAAATCTGTTAACCTCACTTGGCTTACGTCCTGTTCCTGAACTCCCCTTTGCTTTCTCAGACTTCCTCTGAAATCTAAGGAGTAAATCACAGATAGATTGAAAAGATTGTGCTGTGAGTTAACAACCTCTTGTAAAATTCCCAAGACTAGAAAAATATGGCATTAATGATGAATAAAAATAAAGTGTTGCACTTAATAGTATGTAATATCATTACTACTTCCTTAAAAAAAAAAAATCTGATCTGCAAAATTACTAGTTCCTTACATCTTCTTCTATTCCACAGTTTGCATTTTTATAAAGGTAACATCAATAAATACAAGTCTTTAAATAAAAAACCAAACTGTTGCTGAAAATATGAACTTCGTTTTTTAACCTCAGACCTAAAGTTTTCAAGAATACTATAGCTAAGATTTTGATAGGGCTAGAGCACTGCTGCCAAAGCCCTACATCTACTGATTCAACGGCAACAGCCTGGCTATATTCCATAGGAAAAGTTTGAAATACTCTCTTTCTTAAGTGGCTAAAGAGGTAAGCAAGCGGAGTTTTCATTTCCATTCTGGAGACTTCCTGAAAGCTCCTTTACAATATAGCAACTGTACAAAATAATCAAAATAGCACATTGTTTTGATTTTCTTTTTTTTTCCAGAGCTGCAGATTTCTAGAATGGTTCTGTGAAATACAGCCAAAAATACTTTGCTTTAACACTCCAGTTCATCTCTTTTGTGTAATTGCTTAAATGGATTTTCTATTTTAATTAATTAATGGCAAAGGTAGTTAGTGTACTGATAATATCGTTCTTGTCTGCTACACAGATGATACATATTTCCACAGTTTCAGGTAAATAGAATATTTCAGCGAGATTTTTGCCACATAAACAAAAAAGTGGCAGGTCAATAATAAATCCTGCAGACTGTTGGAGTTCAGTCACCCGTTTTTATGTTTTATATGAAAAGTTACAGCTCAAAGATTATTTTCACATTTCAAAGGCACATGCATTTAAAATTCATTTGAACACTGTCATATACAAGCAGTGTTCCACACAATAACAGCAGTGAATGCTGAAGCATGTTTAATGCTAGTTCATGTTTAAAGCAGATGCATTATTAAGGATTAATCGCAAGTCAATATAAATGTTAAACAATAATACAGCTGCTAGAAAATAGAAACTTGGCTTTGCTTGTTTGTCTCCACAATGACAAACAACTCATCAGAACAGTAACTACAAAATGTTTGAGTAGTCAGGTTATAAGAAATAAAGAAAAATCAATCTTACAATTGCATCTATGTTTTTGTCTGATAAATTCAAATGAGTTATTTTTCGCAGATACTGTCCAAAGTCCTCTTCACTGCGATTCTTGTGACTGACACTTTTAGCAATTAGGTCCATCGTTAGTCGAACCATAGTTCTGTAATAGGCCAAACTGTGCTACTGCTTGTATTAATAGTGTATTCCATGTGCTCTTGCAAGTAGTTTTATAAAATGCCTTAAAAAACAAAAAGGAAAATGTTATCCTACTTGTATGCCAGATCTTCAATGAAGCTTACATGTATACTTCAAATCCATTGTTTCCCCACCAGTTCCCTTTTTGCTTAGTGACCCATTTATGTATAGTCTTTGCTGCTTATAAAAACCTACATCTTTCTTGCTGTCCTTTTTTCAAACTTTTGGTGTATTAAATAACACTTAAAATACATTGCTATATTTGATTGATTGTTTCAGTGTGCTTAAAGAAGGTTGTACCCTAGTCTTCATCCTTTTCATACAGAAATGAGCACAATGGTCCACAGCAGAACTAATTCTCACACATAAGTAACTAATTAATGGCAGCTCATAACCTAATTATTAGTTAGAAAATACATCACTCTCTATAGCAGGTTTTACAGGCTGTGAGAAGTGGTATAAAGCTAAAGTACTCTGTATCTGCGCAGCCTTTTTGTCATGCACACAACTGCCTGTGCATTTGTTATGCACAGTGAAAAACCGTGAGTTTTTTTGCACTGAGACATACTGTAAGAGAGCCACTCACAACAATACCAACTTTTTTTTTTAAACTCCAAGTGAGATTATAAATCGGGGAATTGGAGGGGGGAGGGAAGAAGGCAAGATATATATTTTGAACTGGATGTGTAAACGGTCTAGGGATAAAAATACCCTAACAAATATAACAACTCAGAATAAAAAGGTTGCTTTTTTAGCCAGTACATAATACGTACATTATGTATTTTAGCCAACACATAATACTCCCACATCAGTCTATCAAAACAACTGAGAAGACAGCAAAAAGCATCCCAGTACTAAAACTCATGCCGCCACAAAAAACAAGGCACGGAGAATCCTCCTTGCCAGTATTACATTTATGAGAAACTGAGGAAAAGCAAAGATTGAAACTGTGAAGACTGAAGAAACTTCCCTCCTTACTAAGCAAGGCTGAAGCTCAGTAGTTCCTCCTTATCCATGTGGGGTTTGTTTTTTGCTGTTTTTTTTTTTTAAAGATGGGGGAAGAAAGAAAGCAGAAAGGACGTTGTTGTTTTTTACTGAGAAGTCTGCTTCTTTCTTGTGGGGTTTTTTGTTTGTTTGTTTTATGTAAAAATACCTTTCAGAGACCTTTCTTAGTCCTTCTTCCGAAACAAGCAATAACGGCAGAGGAAGAGCCGGGCTGCCAGCGCGGGGCCTTTCCGTGAGGCAGGTTCTCCCTCGACCCCCGGTTCCTACAGCCGTGTGATATGACACTGTCGCCCCCGTCCCCCCCCACCCCAGAAGAAGGTTTGTCGGCGACAGGGACCAACCGCCACCCAGCACAACCGGAGGAAGGCCGCCTTGATGTCCCTGCCCCTAAACCAAGAGGGGCAGGAAGGAAGAGGCAGGATCCGCTCCCAACGTCTATCCCATGAGGTAAACCACCCTCTCCTCA
>NW_010526182.1:375-3412 GCF_000687285.1 Phaethon lepturus | reverse complement strand
CGTGGCCCGTGCTGAGCACCGCGGACCAGAGGTCCTGCCACCGCCAGGCAGACCCTCCAGCTCCAGCCGAAGCCCAGGCGTGCCGTCCGCTCCTCCTCATCATGAATCTCCTGACGAAGCCGCTGCACGCCTGAGTCCCAGTGCTGCACTCACACCACTGCTTTAGGGGGTAGAATGTGTAAGCCCAGCAGTGACTCCTAAACGCTTCTTGTCTAGTGGACTGTATTTTTGCCACATCCTCCAAGGGGTAGGAGGGTGCAGAGAAACCATTTTGTTTTCTTGCAATGTCATTCTCTTTCTACTCTTCCCAGCACGCTGCAGGTTGGTTCTCGCAGGCTCTCTGCTCATGCCTCAGCAGCACCAGCCACAGTCCTTCTCTTCCAAAAATCCCACCCTCCATTTTGCTTGCCCAACTTGCATGCATTGTCTCACTGGCTTTACCAAGGCTGCAGCTCTATTTTCTAAAGATCCTTGCTTGAGTGAAGATCACCCGTCTGAGACTTGCATTTTGTTGCCTTCGGAGGACTCTGCTGGAGAGGGGCTGTTACAGGCACTCTGCCTCTGTGCTGAAGGTAAGTAGATCCATTGTCTTTTTTTTTAACTTTAATACTAGTATTTCAGTAAATCCATTTATTACATATCTTCCTAAGTACCGATGGAATGAAGAACGACGACAGCAATGCAAATAAGCACAGAAACAAACAGCTTCAGGAGGTGATGCTGTCTCTGCCCTTGCACTGTAGGGAGCTCCGGAAGTCCCTCTTCATGAATTTAGGCTGAAAGGTATTCCCAAACCCCCAGCCCCGGTCGTGCCCGACACCTGTCCTCCTCTTTGGGACTGAAATAAGACATACACAAATAAACTAGTGATAGCCAAACTCTGGAGCCCTCTCATTTTTTGTCTCACGAGAGACTGGAAAGGTCTTAGTGACTTCTGGCTGTTCCTCCAGTGGCTTCTCTTCCCCAAATCGTGAGTGACTTGCGTCCCGTAATGGGTGCATTCCTAATTATGTCATCAGAGGGCACAGGAGACCTGGGACAGATGACAACCTGCAGCTCTCCAGAGCGCAGGACACACGTAAGATGCCACCTGATGAGGACGGGCTGAAGGGTCTTGTCCTCCAGTGCCTCCGCAGGAGGTTTTGCTGTCTGACCATCCAAAACCCTGGCACAACACATTCCAACCACACTTGCTTCAGAGTGTTTGCGAGCTCAGTCCCGTATCGTGTGCTTCCTCCCCTTATCCAGCAGGTCACTTAGACAGGAAAATGGATTCGGGGCCGGCTTGCAGGGGTTGCTCTTGCCCAGCCTCTAGTGCCTGCTTTGTATCACAGCGTTATCTTCTGTGCACTTACAAATCGACTTTTAATGAACCAAGCCAGTTTCTTTCTGGCTACTGAATTAGGATTCAGTATTTTGCCACAAGGCTTTGGACAAATGGCCCGTTAGATTTTTGCTTTCTGCCTTTGATGAAGTCCTTAAGTAGCTGTTTCAAGGACATTTCCTTACAAAGAAATAAAATATCTATCTGCCCAGTTGCTTTATTTTGCATCCGTGTTTGCATGGGCCTGCTGACTTATGTTCCACCTCCCTGAGGCTCTGCAGCCTCGGCTGTGACCATAGGACCCTCCGCCTGTGCAAGTGGTGTCGTTACAGCCGGCAAACAAGGCGGGGGTGTTTCAGCACCTACACGAGAAAAAATACCCCTCTGATTTTAGGAGGTGCTGGGAGGCAGCAGGAAACGAAAGGAAAGGGAGGCAGCTTGTTCAGCCTGGAGCAGAGAGGCTCCGGGGAGACCTTACTGCAGCCTGACAGTGCTTAAAGGGGGCCTTTAAGAAAGATGGGGACAGACTTTTTAGCAGGGCCTGTAGCGACAGGACAAGGGGTGACGGTTTTAAACGAACAGAGGGCAGATTCAGACTAGATCTAAGGAAGAAACCTTCACCATGAGGGTGGTGCAACACTGGCACGGGTTGCCCAGAGAAGCTGTGGCTGCCCCATCCCTGGGAGCGTTCAAGGCCAGGCTGGACGGGGCTCTGAGCAACCTGGTCTAGTGGAAGGTGTCCCAGCCTTGGGGTTGGAACTAGATGATCTTTAAGGTCCTTTCCAACCCAAACCATTCTCTATATGAAAGAGCGAGTCTGGCCTTGCAGGTGGGAAGGAAAACCGAGCTGAGCGCCGTGAACCCCTTGGAGCAATTTCTTTGACCTGCACTCGGCTTGCAAAGCCCACCCGCGGGGGGCTCGGCCCTGCTCCCAGGAGAGCTTGGTGCAGCCCCGCGCTCCCACCTCCCTGCACCCTTCTCCCCTCCCTCCCGTGGGCTTTCCTGCTCCCTGGCACTCCATTCTCTTGCGAAGCCTTGTCGTGAAGAGACGGGAGGTGTCGGGGCCGGCAGTGACAAGAGACAAAGGAGGAGGCAAGGCTGGCGCCCGGGCACTTGATATGTCACATTTGCTTTGTTCCTTCCCCTGTGTATTGTACCCCCTCGGGTATCCGCCGCTCACGCCGCACCTTCTTGGCCCACCGTCTCCAGCTGCCGGCACGTGGCCGCGTACGAGCATCCTGGGAGAGGAGGGCTCCTCTGCCTCTCTTTTTGCCCGTGAGGATGAACACTTGACTCTCGCGTGCAGAAGGAAGCAAATGGACTCGCGTTGATCTGGAAACAAGCAGAGGAGGGCTGGCACACGTCCCTGCCTTGTGCCCTGCTACGCAAGCCCCGCGCCACGCTCCTAATGAAGATGTTGTTAAAAATTCAGGCCAACTTGGATGCAGGCAGGGCATGTGGGGGCCACACTCTGCACACCAAGCTGCCCTTGCGCTGCTCCGTGCAGCCCTGCAGAGACGGAGGAAGCCGGTTTGCTTCCCGGGGGACGGGGATCTGGCCGGGCCCCAGATGCAGATTCATTATCAGCACGAAGGGAGAGGGAAGCGACAGGGAATCGCCCTCCTGCGCCGTGCTTGGAAAGCAGCATGGACCACTTGGCCGCGCCGCTCGGTTCCGCACTGACGGCAGGAGCCGCGCCGCCACATCCCTGGC
>NW_010526182.1:0-311 GCF_000687285.1 Phaethon lepturus | reverse complement strand
TAAAGAGTTAAGGCGCTCTCAGAGGCGGTTCTGTGAGAACATTTCTCAGAGGGCAGTGCACTTTTATTCAAAATAATTTTCCATTCCATTTATATCTATATAATAGGAGGTGGCTCTGGGGTCCAAGTTTTCCATAGCCCCAGACCTCATTTCCCTGCCTGGGCTTGACCCCTGCTCAGCTTCCCCAAGAATAACAGAGAAAAGTTCAATGGGAGAGAAAGAGCCACGGGGCTGAGCTCCCGCTGCTGCCTTGCGACGCTGTGGGCACACAATTAGACTCATTTTGTTAATGGAAGATATTATATATACAT
>NW_010526181.1:0-48163 GCF_000687285.1 Phaethon lepturus | reverse complement strand
ACAGACTTTCCCTCATCCACCAGGCGGGTCCATGTGTTGTAACTGGAAGCCAATCTGCCTGCATGCCATTGCTACCTATGTTTGTCAGAACCCTTTTTGTTTTGGGTTGGATTTTGGGGAGGGGCAGCAGGGAAGGAGCAGTCGGTGTTTATTTTGGGAAAAGGCTGGTGCAGATATGCAAGGTGCACTGCTGTGCACGCGGGTCCGCTCCCTTTATCATAGCGGAGCACTAGCATCAGTTAATTCATTAGCACTAATTAACTAGGCTGAAGGTGAAAGATAATTAAAATTAACACAGTCTTCTGAAAGACAGACATTTCTGCACTAAATAAGCAAGACACTCTTCTTCAAATTTTAGCCACAGTTAGTAGGTGTGCATCCCTTACTGTCCCAGCTATGCTGGAGTGAGGACAGCAGGGCAGGGAGAGGAGAGGGATTAGCTGCCATGGGAGGAGGGATGGGTGCAGATGGAGAATGATTTGGGAAGGAGAATGCTTGTGGGAAAGGGGGACTCAGGGCCATGAACCAACTCCCTCAAAATTCCTCTTAAAAATCCTCACTAATGCCAACAGCAGCAGTGGCAATCCTGTCAGGAGAACCGGGACCTGCAGCCCCACCACGCGCGTCTGCCAGAGAAAGAGGGGAAGCCAGAGAAGAGGGGACCTACGTGAAAAAGCTCAAAACTTGACAGCAGTGTAACTTAGAGAACAGAGCTAATTCTGCCTTAACACAGCCTTACTAGAGCACAAATACCTAGAGCCTGTGCAGTTCATCGGCTCTTCATCTGCTTTGGTTGTTGCAGACAACAAAGACACCCATCGAGCTGGTACATACCTGTAATCCACAACATGGCAAATGACTGCCGGTTTTTAGACCAGGACTATGAATAACTACTATGAACTAATCAATGCAAGAAGATGGTGAACTTTAACTACCACCATAGGTTCAGAGGCTGGTTAACCAGTCACACACTCATGGCATCCTTTACGCCAAGTTTCCCCATCTCTTTCCTTGCAGGCTTTTGCCATGATACAAACTCTAGAACAGATCGATTCATCGTTAAGTTGTTCTTTATCCAAATCAGGTTTGATGGAGAAGATCAATTATGTATTAATGCTCGGTCGTTATGTTAGTGATGCCATATGCACTGACGTTTCTGTATCGCTCTGTAAAACTTGGAGCTAATACTGCAGGAAGGTAACAGCTTCCAAGAAACACTGCATCAAGGTTCAAAGATGACAAGTCTTTTTACTAATGAAGTATTCATGCACTATTCTGCTTTGCATGTCATTAAAATAGATGCCTGTCTAGACAGGCTTCTCAGATAAAAAATTAAAAAAAAAAAAAATCTGGTTGGTAAAAGAACTTCTTTGTATATCCTCCTCCATGACATTTTCTGTTCTCCAGTATGCATCATCTTAAAGGGGGTGAGGGGATTTGGAGAAAAAAAGAAAGCATGTTATCACAATCATCTGAGCCCACATCATATCCCTCCATGGACAGCCAACTTGGCAACTTATTAAATGGCCGGGTTATCTATTCAGCATGAGGATGCACAGAAGTGGAACTCAGATCTACAGAAGTTGTTACTGCCTTTGTTACAACTGAATTTTTATTTTCAACTAGTCTGTTGTTCCTGTTAACCAAGAGTGAACACCTAGCACTTGGCATCCCAAATTCTAAGACTAACATGGTTAAAATGGAAAAATCAAATGGGGAGTTAGTAACAGCAGCTTATACAACTGATAGAGCTTTTTCTTTTTCTTGCCGACCACAAAGACTTCGACAGGTTTTGCCTTCGTTGGTGGTCTTTTACAAAGCTTTTTCTCTGCTCTCCTAAAACAGAGTTGTAAAAGTCTCCTTCTGATGCAGTCATGGATGTTTGACTATGATGTTGCAGAGAGGCCACCAGAAAACATGGTGGCTTGGCTCTTGAGGTACGAATGCTTCATTCTTTCACAAAAGAAGAGAAGATGCCATCCAGACTGCAAAAGTTGCGTTACACCTAAATTAGACCCCTAGGTTTACGAAAGGACTCCATCATCTGAACAGCAACATGCTTTGTGAGCACTGAAAGTGTGCTGAGAAAAAGAGTCTTTGTCCTTTACAGTAGGACTTTTTACATAATAGCCATATACAAAACGTAACTATTTGGTCTGACTTTCCTAATATGTCAAACTACTTAGCTATTTCCAGTTACTTCTGGAAGACAAGGTAACTGCTACGTTATTTGCATTTTACGTGAAGAGGATTTTCCTTTAGCTAATATCAGCAGGACGCTATTGATCAACACCACAGACCACTACATCATTTGACCAATACACCAGAGCCTGCTGCACTCCTTTCCAAATATGACAAAAGGCAAAGACAACTTTACCTTTCCTTGGGGCTAATCTCATTAAGTACAATCCACTTGTCCTTAAATGCTTGTTCTACCTTGAACTGACTCACGTAGCTACCCAAAAAACCCCCACATCCTTTTGCTTCTCAGATGGAGAACGCACAGTCTGACCATGCTAAGACATCTTGCCCTACATGAGGGGATTCCGTTGGCAACTAGTGGCAACTAGCTCCTCGAGCTGCTCCACCTCCATTGTGTGACCAGTGCCAGCGAGCTTAACCTTCAAACAATCCCCTGCCCACCACAATGCTCCCTCTGGTCAGCAAAATGATAGTTGAGACTGAGTTTAATTTGGAGTAGAAGTAGGTATGGGTGGAAATTCTGCCTGAGACAGCACTTACTAGCTTCAGCTAACACAGCAGCGGAGACAACCCCTCAGGCCGAACACGAAAGCAAACATTGGCCTTTACAGAGTGCAGAGAAGTCCCACATCAGTCTGCAAAGAGAAATGGATGTGGAAAACTACTTTAAGACAAAACAATAACTCAGCCCTCGACCTACCTATATGCAACAGAGGATAGGAATGAAAGCACAGGATGACCTACACAAAAGTTTGCCCTGTATCGTTTTTCTCTTACCGGTTTCAAACTTACCTGTATCCCTGTGCTGACGTTCAAAGACCTGTTAATAAGCATGAAAGTCATTCATTTGCATGCTCAGTCTCCAAGGATAACCAGCAAAAATGTTAAAGGCTCCATGGAGGTCAAGCAAACTGACACAATCCCACATTAGTACCTACATCCTAAAATAAATCTACAATACAAGGCTGTTTAAAAAGGTGGGGGCAGAGGGAATTAAAGGTTACAGGAAAGAGTTGAAGCAACAGAAGGCTGAAGCATTGCTTCAATCCCATGTAATGTGCTCTTCACCTCCAAGATGCTGTTCCTTCCCAGTTACCTTATTTATAGTAAAAAAGAAGAAAAAAAAAAGTATTGGTTAAGCGTAATGTAGAAGATTGCATGTTAGTCAGAGCTGCATCATACCCTAAGCATACACCTCGCAGAGACTCTGGGGATCCGAAGACTGAGAGCGCCCAGACAGGTTAAAAATTCAAGGCCTTGCTGCGGCTATGAACTTCTTCAAAAAATTCCCTTGATTGCTATGGAACAAATAAAGGCAGCTCTGAGATTTTGTTATTTCTGTTTAGTAAGTAATAGTCAAAGTGTGCATGGAAACACACACTTTATTTGGTTGCAAGTTTTCTTTGCGCTAAGGCTACGAAACAAACATTGCTTGTGCTCGATCCGTGCTAGGCTCTGTATTAGACTTAGAAGTGTATCAGCAAAAAAGCAAAGCATGTTCCACTTCTCAGTGATAACGGTCAACGAAAAGCAACTACCAGCTCTAGGTCTCAAACAACTCAGCCTTTTTCAAGCTATGATTCAGAAGTCCCTTATCGTTTTAACCCTTTCAAGCTATACTATCACAAGGCATGCTAGTGCTAAGGAAAAAAAAAAAGTTTCTTAGAAATTAGTGTTTTCCCTTTACTGGCAAATCTGGATTTCATCAGATGAAGCTGGTATCTGGCACATGCTTTTGTTGTGCTCCAATACACCCTTACCAGCCTGCTACGTGCTAAAGACATTCAGGAGTTTTCTCCTCCATTTCCAGAGGTAAATCTGTTCTGTAACACACCCTCTGAAGCCCTGTAATGACTTGAAGTTACCACCCCAAGGTATTATTGAGAGAGATTGTGGAAGATTTGAAGTATTAAAACACCACCCTTCGGCTTGCCTGCGGCTGGTGGTACTGCCCGGCCTCTGCGGAACACACCCCACTGGCCCTAAAAAGCAGCACTAGGGAGAAGCCTTCTCCTGCGACTCAGACACTTCTGACCATAACTAGCTTGCCTTAGTCTTGAAGAAAAGATGCCATCTTCAGATACCTGAAGCCAAAAGAGAGAAGGATGACAAATGCCCAGGCCACTGTCAACTGGAGACCGTGGAGGAGCAGGGGGCATCCATGGGCAAGGAGCAAGCGAGACACCCAAGCTCTGGTTAACCCCCTCGTTTACCAAACTGAGACACTCTGAAGGACACCCGTTCCTGCAGGGACACCAATTTAGGGCAAAACACTCTGTGTAAATTGCAGAATTAAGCAATAGCACCTCTGAAGATCAGCTTTTCCCACAGAAGGCAGCATCTACGGGGCTCTTATTGGCGTAGACTGAAGTTTTTGGTGTGGAATACATTTTAAACACTTCATATTTCTTTTTCTCATTTTACTAGCAGACAGCAAGGCAGATGAAGCAGATACCCAGTTTCACCACTGTAAGTGGCCAATGATGGAGTAAATGTCCGCTCTCTTGGAGCATCTAATAAACTAGACACCATGTCCTGACCCCTATCAGACACCAGAGGAATATTATTCACTTAAAACAGACATACTCCTGTCTGGAAGATCTGCAACACACAGATCAACAAGCAGTCTGCAGCTTCTTATAAGAAGAATTTGAGACATTCTTTTGTCATGAGTCTGGGTTTATTTTGAGCATTTAACAGCCATCATGTAAAGGCAGTCTCATTATGACTTTTTTTTCTTTAAAGGAGCTAGCTACACTTTCCTGGCCATACATTAATGGTTTAAAAAAAAAACAAACAGTTCTGTAAACAGTGTTGTATGGTCGTCCTCACTGCAGCAGAAAAGGCAAATTGAAACCAAAGACAGGAAACAGACGGGCATATGCTACCAGGGGAAGAGACTTGAGAAGAGTCCAAGCAATTATGTTGATGAAGTTCCTCAAAATACCTTTCAAAAAACAGGAGCAGAAGTTAAAAATATTTAAGGAAAACAACTGTAGGATGTAGCCGTAAGTGGGTTTTTATTTGAAGGGTTGATAGTTTCTAACCCGCACTTAGATATATAAATATTTCAGCCACAACTGCTTTACATCCTGATGATTTGATTCAACGCTCCATTTGAAGAAAATATGGAAATCCAGCGTCCCTCAGAAAGGATGTTGTGTATCTATTTTAAAAATATTAATCACAGTAGAAATGACAGAAAACATTATCTTAATTGTAGCTTCAGACTGAAGAGGCTTTTGAGAAAATAGACTCTGTTTCAAGGTTAGGAGGAGCCTGGTGAAGCACAACAGCATAATGTGTCCTTCACTAACAACAACACGCTTCACCAGCAACGGCAGGGAGGGCTTGTACCATTCCTACGGAAAACACCCGACACACAAGACAGCAGCCGCAGAATCACACATGTCCCAGCGCTGCAAACATTAATGAAGGCTACAGTAAGGAAAATAAAGCAATTCCTGAAGAGGGACAGGTCTTCTCACTGTCTTCCACAGTAGCCTTTTGCTTTAAAGGCAGCACAAGGTGCATTTTACACCATGAATACACGTACTTACTCCTCAGCGTCTGGGTACTGGCCCAAGCACGTTAGCCTTAAGTCAACTGAAGGAAAGAGTAAGAGATCCCACAAAATGATCTGGAATTTTGAAGAGGATGGAAAACAAAATTAATTATCTTTAATTGCCTCATTGATTAGCTATCATCATTTCCCCTCGTTCTCTATTCACAAATCACTGCGCTCAGCTTTCCACCACACGCTATGCACAGCAGTTTTGATGCAGAAAGAACAGAAGTGTTGGCCAAACGTTAGCCTGGCTGTTACCTGCTTCCTTGAGAACAAGGGAAACACCAACCCTGAGGAGCACCGCCTCGGAGGCGCTGCAGACACAGCCTTTTCACATGGAATTTGCCAATTACAAAAGAATTTATTGGCATTTCTCTAATTTTCAGTCGGGGTTCTCCTGAACGGCTCACTTTTACAAGAAGCATTTCTGTAATGAAACAAAATACCATAAAAACACACAGTTTTCATTCAGCCACGAGCTGCATGGTGACAGCCTGGCGAAGGATGATAGTCCAAGCATCTCTTCAAGCATCTCTAACCTCTCACTTCTTCTAACCACATCCCAATAAATCACAGTCCTTCCAGGATGCAGGGGCTACATCCCAGCACTCTTCAGAAACCTGGAGTCACATCCAGTCCACAACTCTCCAGCAGAGGGGACGGAAATTAATAACTCATTTGATGGTGCTGTTAAGAATCACTTTATTACATGGTAGATGAGGGTTCCTCTGCAGTGCGTTGCTTTTAGAAATCACTGCTGTTTTCTATCCTTCTCTTTCTGAAATGCATGCAAGCCACTGGTTGTCAAAGTAAAGGTGCTTCATAAATGGTCCCTTCCCACCACTTCTGAGGCTGTGGATGCATGGATGTTTTTCTAAGCAGCAAAACCATCCTAGTAGTTGCCTGACTCCCAGCTCCTGCTCATTCCTGCTGTTGCAATACCCACTGAATTGCCCTGCTAGAGGTGCTTGCAGCTGTCTTATAAACTGGATTGGGGAACTGATGAATGTCAAATGCAACCCAACATTGTGGCAAAGGACATTTTAGACCCAAAGATTTACACTGACCCTGCTCAGCATCCTGCGTCTCAGAGGGAACAAAGGTTGTGTAAAAGGAAGCAGGCAACTTGCTCAGTCTTGCTCCGCAGCTTAAAGTGTTCCACAGCCCTGGTCAGTATTCGGAAGCCAACTCTACTTCACCATGCTCTCTCAGATTGAGCATACACATTCTGCTCTCTTCCATGCTGCCTCTCATACCAGAAAGAAATGCTGAACACACCCACACCCCCCACCAAAGGCAGTAGTTCTCAGTACTTGCCCTGCTAGGAGGTACACTCTCCCCAATGAAATGTCAACAGCTCTAAAGAAGGGGACTTGGCAAAGCAACAGCCCCATCCATCCTGCTGTACAGTATTGCCTCCCTGCTCCCTTGCATCCCTCCTCTGACTCAGGTGAAAACAATCCAAGGAATTGTATCAAATGAAAGAAACTAGCAACAGATAGCTGTGCTATTTAGGAAAGCAATCTTTCACACCACTTCACATAAAAGTGAAGACACACGGTTTCTCTTCCTCGGTTTATTTTGTGCTTTATAGGCACCTTCGCAGTGACACTCCGCTTTGCATGGGTCCTTTCAGCGGGAAAACCAGAGCAAAGACAGGAGAAAACACCACTGAAGAGCAAAAGCAACCGGCTGTGAGACTCCAGGTCAATGCAGGATGGGGTTATTTTCATTAACTCCCTGCTCCCAGGTCAATGCAGGATGACTGGGACCCTGCTCCTCTCCCCTAGGAGGCTTTCAAAAGGGAAATGGGGAAAGAGCTCAAGAGCAGCGCGTAAGCATTCACAACTGCACTCAAACATAAAAATCAAATCAAAGATTTCTCCAAAACTTTCAACTCCCAGCTCTGAAGAGTTTACTATGAAAGAAGGTGTTGCTACTGCACTACAGTCTGTAAATTAATGCTGCAAATTTGCCCTTTTTCAGTGTGAAGGTAAACAAATGGATTGCTTTAAGCACCCAGGAACTGAAATAATGTGCTGTATTTTCCGCCGGGAAGAGCTGTTTTCTCACTCATTTTTAAATTGAGTATCTCTTCCTTGAAGTTCCAGTTTAAAAAGAAAAATGCAGCTGAAGCTGCCAATCGTGCAATAATCATGTGATGAGGCTTGATGGACTTGACAGTGCTCTTAAACAAAACAACAACAGAAAGTGGTAAAAGAGAACGTGAAACAAGGCTTTAGAAAAGATACAAACATTTTGCAGCTTGCACCTACATTTTCAATCCTCAGTTCCTTTTCCAAAGGACAGTAAACTTGAAGTAACTGGTGTAATAACTGACTCCCGTCTTTTCAAATGTCAAATGGATCAAAAGCAAAAACGAAACAATTATCTTCCTTTTACCAGACAGCTTGCTAGACCTTCTAAGTACCTGGCCAGTTTTCAACTGCAAAAGCTACAGAGCAAAGGGACCTTTCTTGAGTGTAACATTTATAAGGACTTCGCTCATGCAGCAGGACAGGAATGCATCCACCCTTCCCCAGCACTGCGTGCACGTGTGCCTCCCCGGAAAAAGGCATTTCCTGAGAGCAACAAGCCATCTTTCCAGGCATGCTGGCTCAATGACGGACAGAGAAAATGCCAAAAAGCACGGAGGCAAGAGACGGCAGAGGAAGAGAAGCTGCCACCCTGCCAGCTGCCTCCGAGCAGCCACGGGGAAGTGGGCTGAAGCAGGTTGAATTTAGTGTCTGAGCAGGGAGCACGTAGCCTGGAGGCCACTGGTTGAAGATCCCCAATTTAGATGAAGTCTTCTAATGAAAAAGCAATTATTGTGCCTGAGCAGAAGTGAAACAGCCGGAGCATTACCGAGAGAGTGGTCAAACATTGGAACAGGCTGCCCAGGGAGGTGGTGGAGTCACCATCACTGGAAGTATTCAAAAAACATGTAGACGTGGCACTTCAGGACACGGTTTAGTGGTCATAATGGTGTTGGGTCGATGGTTGGACTTGATGATCTTAAAGGTCTTTACCAACATTAATGATTCTGTGATTTCAGAGATGTCTCATCAGCAGGAGGTACTTTCTGAGGACAGAGAAGGCAGAAGGAACATGCACAAAGTTGCTCCATGAAATGGATTTTGAAGATGAGTTGGTCTCCCCCAGCGCTTTGCAGGAGCCCAGAGCAGGTGCCCATTCAGATGTTGGACAGCAGGATTTCTTTTCACACTTGTCATGTCCTCACACCGTGTCCCTGCTTCAGAGTAATGTGGTGAAGAGACTGCAACAACTACAGCAGCCAAAACTTGAGAGGCACCACCAAAACTGGGACCACAGCTCTCACCTGGGTGGGCAACCCATTTCCAGAGCATCTATCAGTGCTGTGCATACATGGAGGCAGCCAGATATTAAAACAGTCTGGGTAGAGTCTTGTAAAAGCTAGACTCAAGGTGTTCACTAACTGTTTTAGCAAAGATAGACCTAAGGAGGGAGCTTGATGTCAGCAACTTTTAAAAACAGACACTGATGTGTAGAAGAAGAAACAAAATACAAGCACTCACCTAACGCACACTCACGACCTCAGCTCTAACAGCAGCTAGCCTGGTTCCTTGCAAGACAGCAGCAATTTTTGGATTTTAATCCCTTACTTTCGGTATTTTTTTTTAAACTGAAGTAAAAACAAACCAGGAAAACCTCCCCTCAAACTAAGAACTGCTTTCTGTGGAGCAGAGTTTAGTAAAAAACCCAAACAAACAAAAATACCCTAAAAAAAAAAGCCCACCTAAACCAAAAAACACTAGCCTCACCTGTAAATTTTATGATATTCACTACAGAAAGGTTTGAGTTTCCTTCACTTTTACAGCTGCATGCTCATCTCAGTACTACTGCTGATCATATTGACAGATACGCTTTGATAGTCAGACTCCCAAAGCTTTCATAACTGCTGAAATCTAAAATTAGACAGCCACAGTCACCAAAATACCATTCACTAACCTTTTAAAGAGACGTTAGACCTGACTGAGCATTCTGTATCCACATACAAAAACATGTTGTTCAACATTGTCTACACACATGTGAAATGTAATACATTACAGAAAAAAAAATTTTGTCAATGACAATTAAAATGTCTCTTCAGATAAATAAGTTACTGAGAAAGCAATTGCTACAGCCTTAACCCCATAGCAAATGTTAAGCAATGGATACAGTAGCTTGCAGGCAATGGTAGGAGAAAAAAATACAAGGATCTTATGGCTTAACAGGCAGCAGTTTACAGAAGCAGATCCAATTTAAATCACTAAGGATGCCACAGCAAAATCTACTGTACGGATTCAACCACAGATTCATCAACACAACAATTAAGTCCAATATAGCCATCACGCAAAAAGCACTGAGTTCCACTTCTGGAGCTACTTATTTTAAATTTACTTATAAATTAAATGGTCAGTGTTAAACATCTACTATATAATTTCGTTGTAGATATTTCCAAATTATCGTACAAATTTGAAGACTAATTCCTGAGAGCCCATTGACTACCTTCCACTGCTTCCTTTCCCATCTACATCTGGCTGCTCACTTTTAGCGACTACTGTTTTGGAAGCCTGGAAAATCAGTATATGAGATGGATACACAGAGCCCGTAGCAGAAAGCTCATTTACAGCAGCATCCCACCACTGGTATTCACATGCAGCACTTCTTGGATGTTAATAAAGATCAGGCATGTGACATGAGGAGCCTTAACATTCACAAAGGCACAGGGTTTGGCAGATATTCCCATTTAATAGGTAAGAACACTGCAGCAGATATATTTTCTAAAAGGCAATGCACAACGTCTGCAACAGAATAAAATTCATACCTAATCATTTGAATTGGAGACTGTGCTTCAACCTGACTTAGGAAAAAAATAAGTCTAATTTCACTCCTGGATGGTATAAAGAAACCCTCTTCTGATATAGGATCTGACTTTAATACAAACCAGTTTATAAGCCTGTGATATATAATACCTTTTATTAAATTAATACAAAATGGCACAGCCACTAATGGCTGACACAGCCCTAAAATGACCGCTGGCACTTCAGCGCTAACCCTCCCTCTCCGGGACACAGAGCTGTCTGATTCCTTTTCAATAAAAGCATTGAGTGCTATTTCCATCCTTAGTTACTGTTTCTACAAAAATAAGCTACCATGATCACTGCTCCCTTCCCTTCTCCAGATCATAGGCAACCTCGGGTGGTTTTGTCGGGCAAAGGAGGGTCTGTACACCCTCCTCTCTCCTTGTCAGCAAGGATGAGGCTGGTTGGGATGACTAACATATCGATGGCATGTACTGCTCAGCTTTCCCATCATTACTGTGTTCCTCAGCCCTGCAAAGAAGAAAATGGTATTTTGCTTACGGTTTGCTTCTACCACCAGTACAGACTGCGTTGTCCATCCAGCCTCAAACACTGGGGGCAACTGCTTTAGGCAAATCATGTATTTTTCACACCAGCATGACCTTGCTAGATAAACTTTTCATAAAACTATTGCAGAAAAGAAGTTAGAGCAAGGCAAAACCTGTCAGCCTGAAATTTCCCCAAGCATCAGAATAATCTCCGTAAAGATGGAAACAAGGCAATACTATCCACTGAACAATGTTAATGAAACACCACCTTACTAAAGGGAACATATGAACAGTCCATCAGCGGTAGGCAGCAATAAAGCACACTGATGCCCACCATCAATAACAACTCATGTGCCTGTCCAACATTTCTGAGCACAGACACAGCTTTCGTTTCCAAAAAAGCTTCAATAATTCTTCTAATTTACTTTGAAACCAATGAGAGAAGGTGAACTACCAGCTGCAGCAGGGTGTAGAAGTTTTCCAGCGCTCCCAGTGATTTACCTAAGCAGTGTAAGAACCTCCTTGGGACCTCTTGCACAATGAATGCAACCAACGCGAAAAGCAGCACTGACATCTTGCCCAATGCCCCCGTGCTATGGGCTGCTTTCCCGCTTACCCCAAATCATACCATTTGATCAGATTTAGCTATTGCCCTCTCTCCCCTTCCCCTTAACACTCCCAAGCTCTTGAGCAACAGCATAAAATCCTTCATTTACAAGCAAAAACTGAGTTTTCAGCATAGCAGAGCGTAACTTTCTTTGAGTACAAGTAGTAAGTGCTCACATAGTGCTGGCTAAGTACTAAAAAAACCCCCAAAACACAAAACCCAACCAGATCGGTGAGGAGCACGTGCATCCTGACGGGTCTGTTCAACCACGGTACCGCACCGAGACGCGGCTGGGCACTACAGGGCGGCAGGTACGTCAGGTGATGTAACGTCTCCTCGCAGGCAGCGGCAGTCTCCGAAATCCCAGCGCACACGAAGGGGAGGCAGCGCCGAGGGATGCGGTGCAGGGCTGCAGGCACAGCTGTTAAAAGCTGCTCTTCAGTCCAGGGAAACATCAGGCCCGGCGGCAGCAAATACTGCAGTATGATGCATAGTGACAGCTCAATAGGGAAAAAAAGAGTTTTGCAGGAATTAGGAATTTGTGTTTGGACTGGGTTGGGGTAAACAGCCGAGGAGAAGCATGCTTTCCTCTACACCACTGCTGCTGGTTTTGTGTTGGGGTTTTTTTGTTTGGTGGTGGTTGTTTTTTTTTAATGGTTTTCCATTGAATATTTCACCCAAAGGGGAAGAAAATGCTCTATTCACAGCAAGAACATTTCAGTAATTTCACCTACTTTTCTCCAGCATTTAAGTTAAATACTCACAGTCCCACTTTTCATGATCTCAAGTGTTACACACAGTAAATGTGACAGTTCTGCTTGCACACAAAGAGCCAGCAAGACTGCAAGACTGCTCACAAAAAAAGCACGCTGCGAGCTACGGGAGCTGTATTTTAAGGCAGAGAGAAGTTGACTGCTCCCAAGCACAAAGCCACTGCTTAACAGAGAGGCCCTTTTATCATTCAAATAGTATTAAAGGCGTTAAATTCAATATACTGGTAGCTATGCTACAGTGGATTAAGTGTCCATTCTGAAATTTAAAAACTCCACTTAACCCCAGACAGATTCCAATTAATATTAACTACTTTCAGGACAAGTTCAGCTCAACACTAGCATTTGGTGCAGACCGTAATAAAGTACTACACGCTCCAACATTTCCTTTTTGATAGCTGAGAAGTATGTAAAAGTGTTCTTCATTAAATTTAAATGGACTCATTAATAAAATATTGAGGATGTGCTACTTTAAGACATCAGAAAAAAATGTATAAGTTTGTGATAACGTTATTTCTGTTTTTAAATACATCCCACAGAGGCACCCAAGATAGATGAGAAGTGCTAAGCCCATCCCACAAGCTTATTTATTTATTTAATACTTCGTACATGCTATTTTTAACTGCAGAAGACAGCAAAAGGCATCCATTAGAAAAATTACATTGGTTAGAGTTTTCCTTACACAGGTTAGACAAGTGAGATATTTGGCTGAATGCAATGTTAAGATGAGATGGTTTTTTCCCCCCCCCCACTCTCCTATAGGTTTCTGGAATAAAAAGCAATTTTATTTTTGCAGCATCAGCTAGGCCACAACCTGTATCTGCAAACCTCAGGCAGTCCTTACTCCCCAGCCCCCTCTTCCCACTCCTACACTTCCTGCGAGGTTTAATTTTGTAAGGAGTACATGGTTTGAATGCATACACAACATGCTTACCACACAGGGACACTTAAAATGTAGATGCATGAGTTTGGTTTGGTTTTTTTAAACCTCAGTTGTGCACACAGAAAAGAAATGAGAGGAAATGCCATAGTCTCATAGTACTGCATCATTTTGCAGAAGACCTATTCCTTCGAGAGGGGAAAAAAATTAGAAAAAATTCCATTTTTGCAAGAAAGTTAAAGAAATTTATCTCATTTGCTGTTGGTAATGCAGTTTTCCTTAGGAATCAAGGTTCTTTGGTGAGCTAAGAAATCAAAGGAAGAATGCCCCATCACAAATACAAGTCTTCATGTACAAAAATGTCAGAGCTACATTGTTAGAGTATTTACTTGGGAAAAAAAAAAAATCTTGACTTGGTTTCTACACGTCACCTTCTTAAATGCTTCTTCTCTTTGGGGAAATACAGAGCATTTTCATGCACAGACTAAGCAGTTTGAAGAAACAAAGCCTAAACTCCATGGAGGCACTCCTGAGGAGTTTCTACCAGGATTTCTGGTGGACCAGAAGACAAAATTGTGCGTAGGCGTTTCGGCGTTATTTCAGGAGGCTCTGTAAGCATCCTGAGTCTCGTCCTAATTTCGTTACAGAAGTCACAGCCTGAACTGGATGTGTATTTGCCGCCTGGCCAGGTAAAGAGCTACAGACAATAAAAAGGGTATAAAAGATGAATTTCAGAGATGACACGGGTCCCCTCCCATGTGCCAGGTCGCCAGCAGAGCCCAGGGCAGGGTGGGAGGACAGAGCACCCCGCGTGGGGCACGGTCCTGCTCAGCAGTTACACGGGTACATCTAGGTGGTAGTGCAAGCCAGGTAAGCACAGGACTGGGTAGTTAATGCATATGCAGCAGCTGGATTTCTTAACAACTATGTGCAAAATTTAAAAAGAAGGGGAAAAAAAGTGAGTTTTTGTAAACAAAACCATGGAGGTTTTGGTGGCACTCAGAACAAGGACAGCTTGTTCCACCTGCCTGCACATAAGCTCAGTTCGATGATAACAGGCATTACTGAGCCCATAAATGGAAGACTTTTATTCATAATCTATTCACACGTGGCACTAACAATGCTTGATGACTAAGAAATACTTGAATTTCTAAAAAGTAGCAGCTTTCTCTACAGTGGAATGGTCACGTTGCAGAGAACTGCAAGCAGCTGATGCCCAAGACAAGTGTCACCAGTGGAAAGTTGGATAAAAAGCAAGTAATGTAATTTTGTGGGTACAAAAATCCCTACTAAACTTGAGATCCTGGATAAATATTCAAAATATTCTCTGTATTTGGAATCTGGCCTCAGGCCAGGCCTGGCTTGGGCAATACAGCCTCTGATACAAGTTTGATTCCTGACTTATTTCTGAAATATTCTGACTATTCTGCACGTGGGCCTTAGAAAGCAGACTACAGTCTGCCCGCAGTAGGCAGGACCCCAAGCAAATTGTCTGCTGAAAAGCCAAACTTAAGAGCTCACATACTTCTTCCCCTGTAAGTATTAATTCAAGGACATTAAAAGGGCTAATTTCCAGGGCACAGCATCCATCCTACGTATCTTCTCTTTGGGCAGTTTGAGGAATGCGAGTTATCTGCCCAGCTTCAGATTTTTGCTTGTAACCAGAAACTGCTGGGACTTAAAGCCTTAAGCTCTGAATAAGCTTAATAAGTATTTATTCAAGAGACTAAGAAATGCTATTTTCAAAATTCGGGAGCGTCAGAACTATACATCACCCATTCTCTCTTCTCGTAAGCCAGGAGCACGGACACACAAGTGACTCCGTATCAGAACGCAAAGACACATTCTTCCAGGCAGACAAACTTTCCCACTTGAATAAAATCCTCTTCCGCAGTTACAAATTGTTATGTCACTCTAATGAGAGAAAGCAGAAACCTAACATGTCAAACGGCTTCTTTGCATGACTTGATGCCGTAAATTTAACATTTCCCGCAGAAGTTCTGCTTGTATGTACACTTGTGCAACAGTTAAACTGAATACATAATCTAATGCTGTCAAAATAGCTTATTACTGGGGTCTTGTCAAATTCCGTAACCCCATTATACAAATAATATCCCTCTCACTGCAAAAGCATGCTCGTGACTCAAATTTTCATTTACTGAAAGAATTTCATTTACTGAAAGAATTCTATCAGTCTTTTATGAATGGTCACAAGCAGACTCAGACCCTCACTGCAGCGAGTGAGCATACGCACACTGAGAGACAATTCCTTACACTAAACTAAAGTCTGATCTGCAGAGCAACCCACATAAGCAGTAAGACAGCGCAGTGGAAGGTAATCTATATTTTGTTAAACCTGCCCTACATATGACATTGAGTTTTCCTGACCTCTACTATTTTTATTTTAGCAACTAAGCAAAACAATGCAGCGACTACCTTAGGTCTGCAAATACTCGGTCTCTGAGATATTAATTATTTCCATTTATCTGAACGGTGACTTAAAATTATCACTAGCTTCTGTTATCAATTTTGCCAGACCCCTCTCACCTATACAAGTCACTCCAGCTCACAAGCTGCCTAAACACCCAGCTGCTTCTGGGATATTTTCAGCAATGTAAATGTTTTGGAAGGGCAAAAATCCAGCAACACTATCGATTTAGAAGGAGAATATTCTGTTGTTTTCCGGACACAGAATACATATGCTGAAGTACATTATTGATATAAAAAAATCAAGAAGCCTGGTAGGTAATTTAGGATTTCCAGATTCTGACCGGTTTTATGAACTAGTGCAAGGAAAGAAACATGGTATGACAAGCACAGGAAGAAAGAGGTTTTCTGATACCAACGCCATACTAGACAACCCCATTCCTTTCTCTATCTTTTGAAAACCACACTAGTTTGTAGCAGGGAAATTATTTTTCTTCCTCCAATGGATTTGGCCTAGAATGTATACAGACCTCCAACAGGTCTGTCAAAGAGGAATCTCGTGATCTCCTTGGCATTGGCAGGTTCTGGAAATAATTGACAAATTTCTCTTTAAAACTACAGCTACTACAGAAATCATTTCTGTAGGCGTAACTGCCCTTGACAAGAACTCACTCATTATCAGTCAAACCAGCAAAACACAAACCTCCTTGAAAACAAACAACGATCTGGAGGACCACAAAAGATCGCCCATGAATTATGGAAAAGCCAAGTCATTTTGCAGCACTGGAAGTTTCCACCTCTCAGTGATGTTGCAGAGATCCTGACTGCTGAACAGGAGAGGGGAAAAGAACACACTGAGCCCCAACAACAAGGAATGTTTCACACTTTAATATGGGAAAAGGCAGACAGATCCCCAAATCCACCCCTTCCAAACTAAAAATGTGATCAGTCGTGACTTCTTAAGGAAACAGGACCTAACCACCACCAATAAAAGAAAAAAAAAGGTAGTATGAGTAGTCAATCTCCTGAAGATTTGTTAGCCCAGAAAGCAAAGTATGCAATCTTCCACATCATCCTTTTTCTCTTCCCAGGAGATCCTAGTCAGGAAGAGAGGACACCAAGCAGAGCCTGACCAGAACACATGCCTGCTTCAGTTCAGTGTGTTTTGTAATGGGTTGGTGGTGGGGTTTTTTTGCTGTGGGTGGTTTTGGTTGTAGCTTGCTGTTTCTTTTATTTCAGCCCGATTCTTTTGGGTTACAGAAACTACAAATCCAATTTTTATATCTTTTGTGTTTAAACACAGAACTTGAACTGTATTTGTATTGGGAATAAGGGGGAGTGATGCATTTCACAGGGTGGAGAGAGGGAGAACAGAGCTTGAAAAAAATCAGAATACAGAACAACAGAGCGAAAAAGGAAAGCACCTGAAGTAAGTGCTTACAGTTTATGTTGTACAAGATCTTACATCAGATTGCCAGCACCAAGTTTTTGGGAAAGTTTTTCATACTCTTCAGAAAAGAAACTGAAAAAAGAAAACCCAAAACAATTCAAGTGTCAAAGAAACCTGTAAGATCAGGGAAAAAAAATACCTACTCCCTCACAAAGGGAGGCTGGAAATAAATGAAAAAAACTGTACCTTTGAGCATGCAGGTGTTTCAAGAGATTACAGAAAGTCACAAGTGTTACCTACAGAGATCAGACTCTTAAATTGTGTATTACACCATGTACCTGATCATACATTCAAATTTAGGTAATGATAGAAAGGTAGCTTTTCTTGGTCCCTCTACACACTAATGTAATTTTGCTTTGAAACACCAAATAGGAAGACATTGTGCATACTGAAATGCAAGTATTTAAAACTACTGCATATATGTTTCAATTGATTTTTCAGGTTAAAAAAAACCCTTTTGCCTTAACCTACTGTTACACTGAGGCCACATCCATCTTAGATGAACCTACCATGTGGTAGTGTTATGTTTGCACCATCAATGATTGCTTGTGCCAGTTCGTGATCATTGCTCTCGAAAGCATGTGCAGCAGCCTTGAGGGCATCCCAAATCTCCTTGCGACCTTCGAAAGCTGGTGCTGTGTCCCAAAACTCATCTCTCTTACTGCGCAACTGTCCGTCTGTCATGGGGTAATCACTTTTCCATTTCGGTTTCTCTTTTTTCAAGGGCTGATTACGACCGAGAGCAACTGTGGGAGAGAAAGAGGAAATTAAAAACACGTAACAGCACAAAATTATTGAAATGCCCTTTGGTTATTCTGTGTAGGATCTACAGAGCTGAAATTCCCTTTGGGCAATCCTGATCCTTTTTTTCCCCCATCTCCTTCAAGGCATTGCCTCCCTACCCCTGGGACACAAGTTGGTTTTACCTCTTAAAAAAATTGAGGGGCTACCTCTTGCCTGCTGATTTCATCTGCACCCCCTGAGCATCCCACAACTTCTCTCCAAGCTCACCAGTAACTCCGCATCCCTACGCCTGTGCAGTGGGCACCTGGCTGGGAGACTCACACCCAACAGACACCTTCCAAAGGCAGCAGTACAGCGAGAAGCCTGTTATCCCAACACCGGGGTGCACCTGGATCTCTGCTCTACGCTGCTAGCAATGCTCTCTGCTCAACAAACGTGATATTCTGTTAACATGGAGTTTTAAGAGGCTAAGCATTTTTTTTTTTTTTTTGCATCATCTCCTTTTAAACAGTTTTAATTCAGAGTAAGTATATTTAGAAAGGCAAATAAAATGCACAAAGGCTAGAATTGTCAGAGATAGAAATCCCTAAAGAACAATCCAGGAATCTATCAAGCTTTACAAGTGGTTACCTCATTCAAAATAAACAGGAAAGCATTTGTTTCATTTTTAACTACAGCTATTTTTGTGTAATAGCCAGTTAAGATAATCACATAGGTATAATGTTGGTGGATTACAACTACCTGCTCACTTTAAATTACAGCACTGCTATGACTCTGCTAAATCCTTCTCTTCCATTTCTCTGAGCAAGGGATTATTTCAACATCTGTTGACAGGCAAAGGAAAAAGAATGGAGCAAACTTCAGTGCACACCGGGAAGAATTTCTGCCTGCAAGGGTTAAACCCCCATTTCCTTCAGCCTCCTCCTGGTATCAAACTTAACAGGACCCTGCAAGGACAGTATGGAGAAGAGAGCAGCAAACAACCACAAAAACAGTTCTCACCACGGCTCAATACCACAAAACACATCTTTTAAATGTCTCCAGCGGAAATAAGTGTCCTTCAACAGTTAAGCTAAATTTAAGTGTGTTTGCAGCTGAAAATAAGCAGTCCCTCCACAGGACAGGTCATAGAAACCGGGTGATGAGTACTGAGCTCCTGAACAACAGGTAAGCTACACAGAACTGAAGTCAGTTAAAGATCCCACCACATATGCTGCTGGAGAGACATCCTCTCCTACGCCCTCCATGACAAACCCGTGCCATCCCAAGAGAGCAGAGGAACCCCAGCTGCTGCCAGGCCAGCGAAGCATGAAGAGCTGCAGTCGGTCACCCCACGTCCATGTTACCAAGGCCGAAATATCTCTTACAAGAACGAGACATCACAGCTGCTGCGGTATCAAAGCCTGCAGAGCAAAGCTGCTGCTTATCAGGTGTTCCTGGCTAGTCTGCAAGGATGGGAGAGCACCAGGACAAACACGAGGGTTTACATTTAGCATTCTGTATCCCCATGTCCATCCTTAGAGATAATAACAAACAATTCCTTTCTCCAGACCCTCTTATTTTTCTGGCAGAAAGTTGACAATAGCTGACAAAAAAACCCCCTTGTATCTCTCCTCAATCTTACTCCAGCGTTCAGTTTTCAATGGAAGAATAGCGTAATGCCTAAATATTCTTCATAGTTCTTAATCTACGCTTACTCTGTATCCCTACAGTTAACTGCAAACCATATTTATGGCAAAGAGTGTGGAGGGGTGAGGGACATGACTGAGAAGACTAAATATAAATATGTCAAAAATACTCATTTCAGGTAAGTTGTAACATTTTGCAAAAATAATATTTAACTCAAATATTCCCTTTCCTCGCTCGATTTTTTTTCTGCCACAGATGCAGTTGGCTGTTTGCCAAACAGCACCCCAGACCGAGCATTGGGTCTCGGGGGTTGAGCATCGGAGCCTGGTGTTGCAGAAGGCATTTCAACTTCACACAAGCTTTAAGGAGACCAAAACACATACATGAGGTTACACCTTATACAATCTGACTTTACATGACCAAAGAACTACCTACTTAAATTCATGACTCAATGACATTCACACTTAAGAAGCTGAGACTTAAGTCATTGAAAACAGTATATTTAAAAGAACTTCTGATGGTACGGTGACATTGCCAACTATGTCAAGGCCTGACCCTTCTCCAGACTAAAAAAACCCAACATAGTAGAGGATATATTTGCATGGAAACAAAGTCAGATCATAATTAAAACTAGCAAACGACAATTGCATGGCACACATGAATGTCTCCAGCTGGTATTCTGCATCCCATGCAGAAACTAACAATAATAAATGTCTGAATCCTTTCAAGTGACCACAAACATTTATTGCTTTTTGTTTCCATGGAATTGCTTCCATGAGATTGCTTCCATTTGCTTTTCAAAGAAGTGCTGACCATTTAACAGATTTCAGAACAGCAAACCCAAGTGTTTACAAAACACCAAGTTTCCTGGCAAAGCCCAGCCATTCCCAGTCCAAGCCTCAGCCGAGCACACGCAAGCTGGGAGCTGATGATGGTCCAGCCCAGAACAATGGTGAAGGAGGCAGCCCAGACAAGATGGACTGCATGCATTAAACAGTATATTACGAAATTGTAAAAACATATGTGGTAAAACACTTAAACAAGGAATTGTTTCCTTATTAAGGCTTAGCACTTGGAGCACGAAAATTTCAGACAGACAGAACAATGCAAGAAATTTGGGTCAGTGGGCATCTCTTCCTTCCTTCTACTTCAGCTAACATCTGTTTACACGTACATTGAATGAATGCTAATTTATCCCACCGGGCGCTCTCCTTCTCCCCAAACATTAATTATGAAAGCGGGTTAAAGGCGCTCCCCGCAGCCCCCCAGCACGGCGGCGTTTCCTGCGCACAGCCCTGCCTGCCGTCAGCCAGCACCACAGCAGAAGCGGCAACGGGCCATTTCTCTCCCTTGCTTCCCCCTTCGCCCGAGACAGCATCCGAATATATTGCCCTTCACTAGACAAGAATAGCAGGGGAGAGACTAAACAGACAGAGATCCTAACAGTCTCAAATAACTTCTCCCTGGAGATACAATCCTTCCTACACAGACACAGTGATGATAAACCCAGTGATAAATTCTTTTTTTCATGTTGGAAAGAAGGATGGTGGAAGAAAGTAACTCTACAAATGCCTGTAAAGCCAAATCCACTCTAACAAGCCATCTATCCCAGTACTAAGCCTTTAAATGCAACTTGGCTTCTCAAGCCAGTATTTAAAAAGGTCTTTAGCGTGTTCAGCATTTATCAGAAGCGCTTCAAGAATCCCCTAAAAGCTTTATGTCCCTCCTGAAGAAATATTACTCACTCTCCAGCTGTGTGGATAGATGGAGCAGAAGGGAAACTTAAGACATATAAAAAACCTAATGTGTAAAAGGGCCCAAATATTTTGCTTTCTACCTCATGTTTTAGTCACTAAAGAGAAACATCACTTCATGAATTTCTACAATCAGAGTTTTGGACCACATCAAAGGACTTTCCCTTTTCTGTAATAAGGCTGATAAAGACTAGTCAAATAAGCAATGAAACAAACATCAGCAGTCTGAAATGCTTTGTCAAGTATTTACAGTGTCAGTTTTATATTCCTCGGTTTGGAAGTAAACTAGAGCTCAAAAGAAAATGTTGACTTCATTTAAGAGCATGCACATCAGAGGCACAAAGAGCTTGCAAGATCTGGAAGAGAAAGTAACATCCACATTAATTTTTGCTTTTACATCACTTCTACATAAGTAAGAAATTATTAATATCCTGCTTGAAAATATGAATAGTTTTATAAATGCCAAGACGGCATATTCTCTCTGAAGCAATCCTGAAAGCCGCCCATCTCAATAGATGGCAATGGTTGGTATTTTTGGCAAGAGATTTATTTAGAAAGAAAGAAATAGAAATAAAAAAGTCCCTTAACGGTCTACTTTTCAAAAAGGAAAAGATCAGCACATTAGTGACACTCCAAAATAATTTAGGTTGTTTGTGCTCCAATAGCTCAGATATTCAGGTGGTGCTGTGCATTCCAAAGAGGGGTAAGAAGCTGCTGACCAGCTGCAGGAACTTGCTTAAGAGCAGCCTTTCTCAGGGAGGAGACCCACACAGGCCACTATGTGGCCTTACAAAGGGTTTTCCTGGGCTGCTCAGAGGAGTTTCTGCAAAGCGATTACAGATGCTCTTCACCCTCCCGGATGCTGGACCTGTTCTAGCCAGAGTTGCCTTAAAGATGTTTCCTGTGCTGCTCCCCTCCAGTCGGAATCGCGCGGTACACAGAGCACGAACGCCACATACCATTTTCAGGAGTCGCTAAGGTCCATTCAGGTTAACGGCAGAAGCAACAGCTAAGAAGGTAAGAAGTCCTGATAGCTACCACTTCCTAGGGCTCAGCATGCCCAAGAGAAGAAAGCCAAACCTATCTAGTTAGGCACTCCAGGATACGGCAGGGGCTGGGGCAGGAGAGAAGACTGCAGGGACGTGCAGCGGGCTGGAGAAGCGGGCGAGCCAAGAGGCAAGTCTCGGCTGAACTCGGCATCCGCCCGTCCGGCACGTCTGCCATTCGGGTGTCCCTACACATGCAAAATCCAAGCACTGCTCAAGCCCCCTTCCTTAGGCAAGCGTCCCGTATTAGGCTGTTTAATACCTCAAAGTGACCTAAACCCAGTGGCAAGACAAGCAGCAGGCTGCTTCTGCCCTATCAGTAGGATTTAGAAGCACATAACGTGTTTTTCCCTTCATAGGTAGGAGTACCCCGGGATCCTGGAGGTAGCTACTACTGTCTGACCCACTAATCTTAGCTCCTGGCAAACTACAAAGTCTTATTTTTCAGAAAGAAAGATTTATTTCTCCAGTCCTTGCAGACTAGTTTATAACCTGAATTATGGTTTGTTTCCTTTCCTCGCAGCTTCCCATGAAGGCAATGGAATCAGTAAGGTTATCTAGGCTTCGAGTGAGCTTATACAGATAAATCCAGATATTTAAATCAGTTTCTTAACAGAATGTCAAAAAAAGTCTATGTAGTACTACTTTTTTTTTTTAAACAGCTGTTGTGTTTGTTATGTCGCTGCCACTGTGGATCACAGTACTGCCACCGCCTCCGAAGCGGACCAGATGAGTAGGAGCAGCTGGTAATGGAAGCGTCTCATACTAAAAGCCAATATCCAGCTAAAGCATTCATAATTCCTAGTTTATACATCCATGAACTGTAGCACTCGATAATCAAATTGGATAATATTTCTGCCCCAAAGGGCTTACTGTCAAATCCAATAACGCAAATGCAACAGCTGAATGAGACATCAGACAGCTCATAGCCTCTGGAGAAGGACAGGTGAACCTCTGCTTCAGACATGAATTAGATTTTCCTCCTTCCCAGTTATTGACCACGCAGGTAACCCTGCAAGGCCACAGGATGTGGTCCCGTGGTACAGCGCAGAGTTACCACCGGCAAGTGAGCATCTGGGGGAACGTCTCCTTTGCTGTCAGTCAGCCTTACCTGAGCTTTTCCCTCCTACCTAATTTCTTCAAGTATCTTTCACCTATTTCTTAAAATAATGTTAGGAATAACATGTTTGGTATGTTAAATTCATGCAAGTGCTCCACAGCGAATTTCTTGCTTTTCCTTTGAAACAGAAGCATATGTCACTTGTAACACTAGTCTTTTGCTGCTCTTCTAAGAGACAGGAGAAACTGTCCGAATCCAGCCAAAGCGTGTGTTGGAAAAGTCCCTGTGTACACACAACCCACCCAAAGCATGGAGAGCCCAGCAGTGCTGTTCCCAGAAGCAGACATCTAGACTGGACATGCTTCGTTTTAGGACTGGAGGCCAAAGCTGTTGATCTCCATGCATCCACTGCGTGCTGGAGCTGCCAGAACAGGGCCCTTCTGTGCTTCCACATCTCTGTGGACGTGTATGAAGGCTGACACACAAGAAACAAGGCTGGCATGGAGGGACCCTCAACCTGGGAAGCAGGAGTTAAAAGCAGATACAGGCAAGTGTTAGAAGATAACATCAAATTGTTGAAATGACACTAGTATCAAGAGAATCTGGCAAAATCTAGTAATATTTTTTTTTTTCCTTTGTTTTGTTTAGGAAAATATCTAAAAGATCACAGAATCACTAAGGTTGGAAAGGACCTTCAAGATCATCAAGTCCAACCATTAATCCAGCACCACCATGTCCCCTAAACCATGTCCTGAAGCGTCACATCCACCCATTTTTTGAACACTTCCAGAGATGGCAACTCCACCACCTCCCTGGGCAGCCTGTTCCAATGCCTGACCACCCTCTTGGTGAAGAAATTTTTCCTAATATCCGATCTAAACCTCCCCTGGCGCAACTTGAGGCCATTTCCTCTCATCCTATCACTAGTTAGTTGGGAGAAGAGACCAACACCCTCATCGCCACAACCCCCTTTCAAGTAGTTGTAGAGAGAGATAAGGTCTCCCCTCAGCCTCTAAAGAAGGCATCATCCCCTCTAGATGAAGGCAACTGCTTAAGTATTGAGAGATGAAAAAGATTTTGAATGAACCATGAGGAAAGGAGCAGGAGCACCCAACAGAAGTGCTGAAGGAAGGACAGAAAAATCACCAACACAGTCTATCTGAATGGGAAAGATGAGACATTTGCAGAAACTGTTCTCAGCAGAAAAGACGGGATTTGATGACTGCCAGGCTGCATGGGAGAAGGACAGAAACGATAAGCCATCAAGTAAAAAACACAGATCAAGACTTGCAGAGGCTGAGGACAGCGAAGAGAATGTAGCACGCAGGTACCGTTTGGTTTGCTTAAAGGGTAGACATGCACAGCTTCAACAGGGGAAGCGATATCGTTCCAGGGATACGTAATTTGAGAAACAGCAATAGGTAGTTATTTGAAGACAGTCAGGAGAAGCTAAATATTATACAAATTGAATTAATGATCAAAAAATATTTTCTTTACAAAATTGCTTCCCTGTTGAGGATCAGATGCTAACAAAGTATTTTTCTAAGACAAATGAAATGCAAAGTAACAGTTTACTACCTATAAAGTTTCTTTTAGTGATAGTCCCAAGGGTTTCTCTCCCCTCAATCAGTGAGTAGTACTCTACTTTATCAAACAAGTCTCATTTTAAATCTATTTTGCTCCAATTTCCTCATAAGGTATCTTGCAATTTGGTATCAATATCTAGATAAGAGTTCATCCTATCCTTTTCTTTGCATCATTCTCTAGTGTAATCCTTCCAGTAGTTGAATTACAATAGCACTTGGAGGAATAGTCAGCACAAAGGAGAGGTGCAGAAAAACAGCAAAACGAGGGGGTAGGGGGAAACGTATTGCGACTAAGCAGCAGACAATTTGAATTACATTAAGTAGCACAGGCTTACACAATTTAAATTACATTAAGTAGCACAGGCTTACACAACAAAGGGAAAATGGCAGAATTTTATCTGTTTATTGCTAGTTTTCAGCATTTATTTCTTGAGAAGGTTACATTTTTGCAAGGCAAGAACAGTATTTTGAAAAGGAAGTGTCCCCAGACAACAGTAAAAGATTTACAAATGAAATATTTTACTGAACAATTAAATTTTCCTAACAAGGAAATGAAGGAGCACCAAGATTTCATATGAAAACTAAAGGAAAAATCTATTAGCACAGTCCTGAGAATATTCAGAGCAGGGTAACGTTTCTGGGGACCCTGTGGGGCTGAGAAAGCCATAAGCTTTCCAAATGCTCTGTGTAGATAGATAGATAGATACATACAAAGAATGCTTGAAACTAAATTAAATGTTAGTCTTTTTCATAAAGGGAGATTGTGGGGCGTGAAATAAACACTACAAGAAAAACTACAATTCCTGACAGAAATTCAAGCTGTATATTTAAACAGATGTGTAATAAAACATCAGGCTACAGACTCAAACCCATGTTATAAAGGTGTAGGCAAAACAGTTAATTTTGAGCCAGACAAGAAGGAAACTTGTAGCGTGAAGCTTTTCAGAGCAGCAAACCTAGCAAAGATAAACCTGCGCTCAAGTAGTAAACCCACACACCAACACCTGGAGCTATTTCCCCTTTCTCCTACCTGAAAGGGGGTGAAGGAGGGAATTAAGAAAGAAAAAACCCTATCAAGAAGGGGAAGAAACAGTGGGGGACAGCAGACTGATCACCATCACTCAAAGCTTGCGCTGCCGTGTGAGCCGCCCGCCAGACACGACGTGTGCCGGTGCTACATGATGTATGTGGTCCCTCTGGGGAAAGGGGGTGCCATCCATCACCTGTGCCACCCCTACGCTCCAAGCCAACCGGGCAAACAGCGTGTGTCCCCCGGACGGCTGCTCACCCGCGCCGGCACTGCAGATGTCTGGAAGCATTGCTGAAAGCGGCAGCAGGGAATATGCCTTCCCTGTTTCTCCAGGTCTCTCCTCAACTCTTACCCAACACCTTCCTCCAAAAGGAGTCAATTGCACAGAAGAAAACGTAGTGAGTAAAACACAAGTTACACTGGGAATTACAGGCGGCTTTGGACAAGTCATACGTGCATAATGCTTCCCTGCCTCTTCGCATACACAAAGCACTAAATCTTCGCCGAGTCAATCCAGAGGCTTCACAGCGTGAGATATAAAACACATGAGAGGATGAGGGCGTATGAATGTGCTGGACAAAGAGAAAAATCGACTCTAATTACCAGCTATTACGCTGTATTTTCCATTTCTCCCATCATTTTCAACAGGAACTGCAGAAGAAATCAAGAGGGCTTGGTATTTCCAGACAGCTCATCACTCGTCACCCCTTACATTTCAAAGAAACCAGCAGCATTGCAGTGAAATAAAAGCTTCAGACTGTTGAGATCTGCTCCCTGATGGTATACCAGATCCAAGCATCCCACCTCATCCCAACACACGTGCAGGATCTATCCAGATTACCCACTGCCTTGATGTGTGCTCTGCGCTGGGACACGCTGTGATAACACAGGTCGCCTTTCACAGAAATTTAACCATATCGGTGTATTTTGTGTAACGTGAGGTGCAATTCACAACTGAGAGCCAGCTGGCAAGAGGTGAACTTCAGCCTCCCGTCTGTTCATGCAGGTTTTATGAGCACGATTCCTCTGCTTCCAGAGCTGTAAGAGGTGGATGGTGAACCCCGACGGTTACAAACGCTCTGGATAAGTGGTGTCAGATAGAGCAATAATGCAAAGCCACCGCAAAGTTCTCTACCGTCATTTGCCTCAACATTTCAAACAGTATTTTTCAAAGGAAATTTTTTGCATTGGTCTCCCACCAAAAGCTCAGCACTATATCCTAGCATTAATTCTATGGCTTTATTATTCGTTTCCAAAAGCTTTGTGGTTACTCCTGAGCTCTGCCTGCCCACCTAGCTTCCCGCTGGAAGCACAGGCAGAACATTTCTCAATCATCTCGATTAAGCTCATGATGCAACACCTCTTCTCACAACAGATGAAAACATCTAAGGGAATAAACACCTTTGTAGAGTTGCCACCTCAAATCCTTAGTGCCTCGGTCAAAGGGTGGCCACAGATGAAGCAGAAACACTGCCAGGCAGGGCAAAGGCCAGATGATGCCCATCTGTCTTGATCGCACCCCATCAGAGGAATCTCAGAGCCACAAATTCTGCTTCCACAGCCAGTAGGAAGAACAGGGTAGCTACACTGGCTGCTCAGCATTATCTCCAGCCTCACAGTGAAGTTCTAGTAGCACAGGAGTGGAACAGCTTTGAGGGACAGACATTATCAATGCGATTACCTGTCAGCACCACTTACACTAGAATTTAAACTGCTCGTATCTCTGGTAGATGCATGTTTTCAGCTGAATCAGAACAGGATAAAGATTTACCCATTCCCAAATCACTGCGTGCATGTACCATCTAGAGTGCACAACTAGACTATCTTTTTGGAAACCTATGACAAGAACCGTTGAAGCTGTCAGCAAGATGAAAAATATTCTATTCGAGATACACTGCATAAAGAATATACCTCTCTTGACTTCTGCAAAGCATAGTTTAAGTTAAAACTCAATCACAGCTGAGTGCTTGGCATCAACGCAGCCTCTCACATGCAGAACAAAGTAAGCACGGTACGCAGCACAGCGGAGCTGGAAACAGTTGTGGGAATGCAGTGGGAAGCTGTGCAGAGCTTACCTAAAAAAACCCCAACCCAGTGCTTTCTGTCTCCCATCATGAAGGAGAACACAACTCAGCAACTTCACTTCTGAAGTACTAAAACCCTTTTGTATCCTCCCATCGATTCAGTTAACAGGGAAGCTTTCGGCACATCAGATAAAACCTTAAAGCAGCGAGTTCCTTGGACCGGTCAGCTCCATGCCAGCGTATCGCCATGACGCGGGCACCTGCCTGCTGCTCCACACCAGCAGCACGGACCAGTCGCATCTGCTAGTGTGGATTTAATACAAGGAAAGACCTAGCATTCCCAGCTGCAAATGAATATTGTCCCGGCTCAGAATCCCCCTTCCTCCTTGATCATGTTCTCCCTCTGACCACTGCATAACAAGCATCTACAGGAACTGGTAAGGAAAGATTTAAAGGCGTTTACTGGAGGCTGACATCCTTCCTGTCAAAAACCTTACAATTGGAATTGCTGCAAGTGCTTCTCCATGTGCTAACAGCCAAGTTCTGCACGCTTTGAGCAAGGCACAAATCAGGGTCTGGCTCAGCGGTGTTTAAACCGAAGCTTTGCTTTTATATTGCCCTAAGCCATGGGCACGGTGCAGCCAGCGCCAGCCCCTGTCACACAGCCACAGGCCAACCACACAAGGTCATCACAAAATCTCCGAGTTGGGTAAGCGACAGACGGGGACATCTGCTGTACATCTGGTCTGCGCTTAACGCACCACCAGTGCTTCCAACACTAGCACAATTTTCATTTAAAAAAAAAAACAACAAAAAACCACCAAAGGCAGTCTTACCTTTCATCCTGCCAGAACTATAACAAAAAAAAAAAATTAAGCTGATAATTTTCTTTAAACAATGCAGCCAGCTCCTCCCTCATTAGGTGCAAGCGTGCTGAAAGCCAGCCGGCACACCCTCCTCGGCAGACCCGCACGCAGCGTGTGTACGCATGACGCCGAACATCTGGAGACTTTCTGGACAATGCCACCAGTGAATTTACTTTGTTACAACAAGTAAACCCAGCCTTCCGCACTCGGCCCATTCACTGGGTCAGGAGGAAGGACAGCAAGGGAAGATCTGGGCCCGACAGAAACAAACTGACAGCAACACAGAGATTCAAAACAAGTTTCAACATAATTTAAACCTGTTTAGGTCACCACTATGGCTCGGTGCTACCTAGAAAAATTTTAAAACCTACAGAGATCCTAGAAATCCCACAGTTCGGCTAAAGTACAATTCTTTAGGAAGAGCTGCAGAAGTCAGCACAATTTTCAATCCCATCTCACCAAGTGTTAATTTGCATTGGGCTATGTTGCATTAAACCCTTCCACCAAAATTTGAAATTTAACACAGTCTGTGTCCTATAAGGTATAAGGCGCAAGACAGATGGCCAGTTTAATGTTCCTAACGGATACTCAGGTAAACGTGGCAGTGTTTGTCATGTCGCTTCTGCAATGCACAGTGGTCACAAACTGCAGAAAGGAGTGAACAAAAAGCCCTCCAAGTTGATAACTGTTTTTACAATGACCAATGATTAAATTAGCTTAGTTACAGGATCTAACACCATGTCTTGAGTTTATTCCAGTGTCACAGTTCCTGGCAGGGATAAGGTTTCACATTAGCCAATTAACTAAATGCACTATTACTGTATCTCTGCTACTTAAGCTCATCAGTTAATTAAGAGATCAGTGTAAGCTGAAAATAGAAATCCTACCTGACACACATACCAAACATACATTATCTTAATGATTTAATTTTACAGTTCTGTATTACATTCCACAGGTGCCATCTGGAAAACTGAAAGGCAATTGCTCAGTTTAAGGAACATGTGAAAGACGCATAAGCAAACATTTAATCTAAGAAACTGTATTTCTTAGAATGAGACTTACTTCTTTACTAAGCTCTATCTTACAAGGTAGATTTTCTTTATAAAATTACCATTTCACAAATTACTTCTGTATCAATTTTTATATGCTTTCAACTTGGTTCCCATTTAAGAAGTGTTTTATCTTAAGTGTTTAACTAAAACCTACCACTCAATTTCCCAGGGACTATGCCACAGTAATTTCTGAGAAGCCCGTCCACAAACACAAGGTGCCAAACAGGACAGACCTGTGGGCACATGGCCGTGCTAAGCAGCTGCAGACAGATGTGTAACAGTGGGATACGGCATTCTTAATACTCAGATGTCAAGCTTCTTTCTGCAAAGTAATCTCTCAACCAGCTCTTAACAGTAGGTAGTAACATCGTCTTTAATAGCTGTCTAGTCAGTCCTGCCATACGCAGCACCAGCACACCAGTGATTTAGAAGCAGAAAATCGAGTATCCCACTTGTTGATGTTTATCCTTTAAGGTCACACAGCACAAGTCATGACACCATAGCATCACTCAAGACTCCCCCAGAACATGGACCTGCTTTTCCATCTATAACCAAGCCCATTTTTTTGGAATATTTGTCCTTCCTGGCAAGTTTACAGCCATAGGATTAAAAAAACCCAAGGCCTTGCAAGGATGAGACTTTCTGTGGCAGGTTGATTAAAAACAAATGAACAAACCAACCTAACAAAAACCCCTCTATATTTCAGCTGCCCTTAGCACAAAAGGTTCTTCATCCACAGAGAAGGTTTCTACATGCTACAATATTTTAACTAGCAGGACTCATCCTCCTCCCTTGCTGACCCTTGTTTCCCACCAGTAAAAAGCAATTTGTCAGAACATTAACCGATGAGTATGACCACAGAAGCTAAATAAACCACATGGCTGAGCCTCCAGGTGCTCCCAAACGGCGAGCTACCAGAAGAATTAGGTCTGTTTTAATGTTCGTACATTTGACTGTGCACACTGAACTTTTGCAGGGCAGAAGCCTGACAGACTGATGGCTTAATGCCCCCCTGAAAACCAAAAACATTCATTTACTTCTTTTCTATAGTCAGTACTTTCCAGATCCACAATCCGGTTAATAAGCTTGAAAATTTATCCATGGAAGTACATATGCTCACAGCCTAAGCGAACTCCAGCCTTGAGTTCAACAGCATGTCATGTAAAACAAGTAGGGAAAAAAACCAGCTAAGGAAAAATGATGATGCAAACCAGATTTTTAAATGAACAGTTTTGAAACTAAATTCTTATCTGTTCTTCTGGACAATCATTCTCTAAGAAACTCCAACAGCCAAGACTGAAGAAACCTCAGCAGCTGGAAAGTCTATGAATGGGTGTAAAAGCCAAGCAGCATCAACAGCTCACGGGTGCAACACTTGGGCTTCTCAGACAAGAGTAGTATGGAGCTATCATCAGTTGTTCTGAGATGCCGAGAAAGTCTACTCCTCCCCATGCCCCCACCAGAGGTTAGAACATACGGTAAAGAACAACTGAAAATAAATTTGGAACTATGTGCTTGAAAATTAACTCCTGACAAAAACTCTGCCAGGGCCAACCCTATGTTTGATTTTCACCCCATGTGAAGGATAGGAATTTACCTTAAAACGACATGTAAAAAAAGAGCCACAGAATCTAAAGTGGACACTGGAATCTGCTTAAGTGATTGCATTAAGCAATAAAGTAAAAGCAGTTACTTACAGAAGCAGTGGGGACCCAGGAGCAGCTTACAAAAACAGACTGACAGCTCTGTTCTCCAGGTGAAGATGCTGGAGACCACAAAACACAGGAGGAAAACAGAACCAAAAGCCGGAAACAACAGCAATTCAGAGAAAGAAGCTCCATACTAGGATCACCTGAGAGCATGGAAATAGCATAAAGACTACCTTCTTCCGAGTAAAAGCAAAGTTGGATAATTTCCCCACCACCCATCCATGCGTCCCACAGGGTATGCAGTTCCCCTCCCGTGCCGTAAGGTGCCACATGCCTTCTATAGGCTGCTACTCTACACTGACAGGGTGACATCCACCCTCTTGCCTCTGGTTTCCATGGACATTTAGTTATGCAGATCTTGGAAGAAAGACTAAAACACACCATGAGTTGAGTTTTCATAGTTAAAACTTGGTTTCAACTGCAATCTCCACCGTAAAAGATTTTAGAGAGAGAATGAGCATCACGCAGAACCAGAGGGTTCACCACACAGGGTAAACAAAGCTCCCATTTGGTTTCCAACACTTACAAAGGAAGGGAAACAGATCATACCCAAGAATCAAAAAAAAAAATTCTGCTAACTATTTTTCTGTAATCAGACTACGGGCTTACTTTCTATACTGCTTTGCTACATAATAAGTAACAATATTTTAATGATAATAATTACACCAAAAATTAGCACAATTACCCTTGAGTAATCCTTCTTTTGACGGTAAACGCAGAGAATTTTCTCTTTTGTGCACTCCTTGTGTATAACGTGACATGGCAAGAACCAGCAGCATAAAGGCATGATGTGAACATGAACTCTGTGTTTAAGGGTTTGGGGTGGGGTTTTTTTGGGGCATATTCTACAAGTTTAGTTACTTCTCAGTGTTCAGATTAGTACTGATACAGTTTCCAGGACAGGTTGGATATTAAAAAGCAAAACAAAAAAACCTTAATAGGTGATGCTTCAGAACAACTCAATACAGGAAAGTTTTATTAACTTTAACCTGCAAGCAGGATTTCTTTAAAATTGCACAAAGTGTATCTACAGTATTTTATGTACTATTTACTAATAATACCCAGGCAACTTCAAAAGACCAAGCTGCCTTTTGCAAAACATGTATGCCTGGCTATATTATACATACCAACTTCTTAGCCACAAGGAACTCAGACCTTTCAAGTATGTCTTTTTTAAAGAAAACCATATTTATCCCAGAGTTAGAGACAAGTCATAATACATGAGGACACAGTGCATTGCTTAGATAATTGGAAAGATATTATGCATCCTCCTAACCTAAAATGAAAAATGTGCAAGCCTTTGTTGCAACCTGTATATATGTAAGTCTCATACAACCAGGCAAAAATAAAACTCTACTGTTAAATGAGAGCACTTGAACAAAAGTAGCCTTAGAACTACACCCCTTCAAGGCCATTTTAGCCCCCTGTGGTTGTACTCGGGGGGCGGGGGGAAGAGACCTGTTCTAGCCTATGGTCAAGGATTATTGATGCAATCCAACTTCAAGCATTTAACCGAAGGTGCATGAATTACAAGCATAAACAAGGCAGCCTCCTCCAAGCAATGCTGGGCAGAGACATGAGCTTCTGCAGTGAGCCTCCCTCTGCAGGAGCCTGCCACTCTCTATGGACAAGGAAGGACCTTGCAGTAGGCACAGGAAACTGCCCTCTTCATTTAAATTGCTCACATGGAGATAGACTAAAGTAGCCAGAGCCTTTCCACCTTTAACAAATCCATTTGATCTCTTCGAAAGTCCCCAGGCACAGAAGTCTTTAGCTCTATTAACGGACTGAGTGATGCTTGTTCTGTATGGAAGGGCATCATTTCCAACAGACGCAACAGCACATCCCTTAAGTAACTCCTCTTCCTTTCAAACAAAGGGATTACTATGGAACATAATTTGATTTCAAGTGCATTTAATTCTCAACAACTCAGAGCAAGCTAAAAACTGGCAGTGCAATGACTATGTTGGCAATGGTATCGGGCTGTTACATATCCAGTAACAGCCAAAGTAGGTCTTGACCATGAGCTATGCTTGTCTTTCTGAAAAGGTACTCACCATAAGCTCCTTTGAGCATTATTTCCCCACCTTCATCATCTACTCATAAGCAAAAGTAGTATCGTTTGTCAGGACAGATGCACTTTTCTTACTTTTTCACATAATTTAAGACAAGTGCTCTAATAGCAGATTAAAATAAATGTATGTTAACTCTGGACTTGAGAGTTAAGCTTCTGTAGGAAAAATCTTTGCTTCTGAGTTAAGGCAGAACTCTACAGTATTAGACAGACCCTGTTCTGACCCCTTCTCCTGTTACCTGAAGGGAAAATAGCTTCAAATTTAAGGATGAGAACTTTGACTGGTAGTGAGTGAGAATGCATTAGCAAAAAGAGATTCTTATTTCAGCCATTTGAAAACAAGAGCCCAGATCTCGCATGGTTTTTCAGTGCAGGTATAACTGTTTTGTTTATGTGGAGGGACTTCTGAAAGCATTGGAGGGGGATGGGGGGGGACCCAATACCCAAAAATGCTGATTGCTGGTCATAGCCATTAAAAAAAGATTTCACAAAAATGGCTGGATGCAAGCACATTCCTGATTCACCCAGCTCGCTGTACCAATTACTGTGCTCTAGTGAACAAACCATGCCCATGAATTGCTGCTTCTGCAGCTCTAGTCAAGGGTGCCTCAAACCCAGGACCAGCAGAACTGGAGCTGCATTTCAGACTCCATCACAGTAGCAATCAAGTCATAAAAATGAAAGAAACCCATTTAGATCCCCCAGCAAATAGAATAAATACACAAATAAAGTATTTAAGTTTTCTTGCTTTTAAAAGTCTGGATCAAAACTAGGAATGGAAAGCATACGGCTGGGACTTGAGCAGACCGAGCAGCTCGCTCAGCTCAGGCCAGGCCCCAGGCAGTGATTTCTTCCAACAGTAGCTTCTCTCCTGCTTACTTTTTAAGCTGTAGCTTTGGTTCATAAAACTATGGCCAGTGTTCAGGACCCTCCCTACTACAGCAATATTTAGGCACTACTAGCAACAGAGACTATTAAAAATAATAATCAGAAAGGCAGTAAGAAGCAAGAGACTCTTTGCTGTGGGAGGAGTAATCTTTGCCGGGGTACATCCAACATGAGTAACAACTACTTAGGGACGGTTGGAAAAAATCAAGTAGGAAAAACAATTCTCTTTGCATTTTCTCTTCACACTAAACTGGAAGTTTGATCTCTAATATTCTGAAGCAACCCCTACTTTTATGAGAGATCTGTAATTTCCCCTCCCCAAAGCACCTCATTTTCCTCTTGGCTACCACAGAAGAGCTTGTGTCTTCCAATTTGTTAAATACCTACACCTGCAACAGCAGGAGCTGATCCAACCTGTCCCTAGCTCTCAACCCAAATTGCCACTCCAGGAAAGCCACTGAAACATGTATGTTTTCAGCAATCACACTGCTTGGCAAAGGTAGTCCTAGGAACATTTTAAGACTGATCAATGAAGTACCCAGTACTCAGTTAATCAGCCTCAGCTGTGTTTCCACAGAAAGATCAGGCTGTAATACTGGTCACAGAGGAGAGAGGGGTTGGGGAAAAAAAAAGAAAAGTTGCGTAATCCAAAGGTTTTGACCGGTATGAAAGATGAGCATGAGAAAAATGCACCAGAAAATGTTCATGTCTTGAGTAGCACTTCACTTCAGCTCCCCTAGATGAAAAGAGCTCATTCATAGGGGCTCATTATTTAGCATCAAAATTGAATTTAACACATAATAATCTCCACCAAAATCTCTTGACAGAAAAATATTTGTTTTGTGAGAAAGAGGGTTCCTTATTTATTAACCTTCAAAATGAACAAGTGAAAGTTGGAAAGGTTCAAAATACAAACAAGAAAAGAAATGGTACAGATATGTGAGTTGCATGGTAAAAGTTCCTTCAGCTGGAAAAAATCCTCATATTGATTTATAATAATGAAATGAGACATGTGAAAGAAGGAAGGGTGACTGCACTGAGCAGCTAGAAGTGCACTTTATCAATGGAAGATGAACTCAGCTTGGAAATTTGGCAGGCAGAGCAATCAGATAGCGACAGCAAACTTGAGTAGGCAAACCTGGAAAGAGTTTGAAGACAAGATTAGATCAGTTGGTAGAATTTCTAAAGACAGAATATTCTGTTTGACACAACACTGAACTAGGAAACACAGAAGCCTTTGCCGGCACTGCCATCTTGGACTTTACACAACCTTGTTTTAAGCTGAATTGTCACTACTTAATAACAGCCTTGATGATCAGATAGCAGTGCCCTCAGCATCTCTCTGGACGTAGCCTGCCAGGAGATGTTAAAAAAGTAGGACACTGGCAGGAACTGAAATGCTTCCTCCCCCACCCCCAAGTATCTGTAATATTTTCCTAACTAATGTGGAGCTCAATGCAAATTATTAATTCTTGGTAATAAGTTCCCTACCACTATAAGATAAAATGCTAATGTCATTTCTTCCATAGTCCCGCAGCATACCATTTTCCCTGAATATAATCATCAGAAAGAACATAAATGGAGTAAAAAAATTGCACTTGCATTCCTAAGATGAAACACCTGTTGTCTTCGGGATGGATAAAGCCAGGAAAAAAGTGAATTCCATATGTGAACAGTTATATAAAATGCAAAAGAAATACTTGTTTATTTTCCAATGTAGTATTTTGAGGAAGCTGTGGTAAGCACTGCTTTAAATATGTTTATAAATTCTTGAGATAATGTTGCTCCCTGGGAACTGATCATGACTGATCATGTCCTGGGATGGATGAAGGCTGGGAGTGGGGACTGTTACAGAGACCACCGTAATCTGCACCCATAATTGCTACTCCCAGGTGAAGCAGTTAGCTAGACCCCATCAGTGGGATGGGGTACAAAGGGGGTGTTTTATTTGGGGTTCACCAACTAATGCACCCCCAAATTTCTACTCCCAGCTGCCTTGGTAAGCAGTCTCCACATAACTGACTTGTGTCAAAAACACTTAGAAACCTCCACCGGCAGCACTAAGCGACACCTGCTACATTAAAGCTAAACAAGGAACCCAAATTTCTCTTCTTTTCAAATGGGGTCACTGTGTCTTCCCCACTGCTGGGCACTGACTCTCAAGAAACCAGTGGAGTATTTACCTTTTCAAGCTGCCTAAAAAGCTAGAGTGGTAATTTAATCACAAGCCATGACTTCTCCTCCTCAACTTAAACCTAATTACTAGAAGAATAGTATTTAGGAGAATTAGGTGCACAACAGACCAGTCATTCTGCTAGAAAGGGCATGAAACTTCCCAGAGAGACAAAGCGCACACAAGTCTTGAGATTCACCTCTGCTAACACCTTCCCGGACTTTGGTGGGTGAAAGACCTACAAAGCCAATCAATGCAGAAGTGAGATGGTACGTTATAAAATGTAGGTACCTCAAAGCATTAATTACTGTTAAACAGACGAGGTAAAAACAGCAGCAAGATGGTAGGGTTAAGAGTCAAGAATTCCCTTCTGGTCAAGCTTACTTGACCAAAAAAATGCATAAGGACAGTTCAGAAAACGCAGAAATTGCTTCCACCAAACATGTAAGGGCCAGTTATCAGACTGTAAACTCTCCTGTGCCGGTATTGTTCCTTTGGCTCAATTTATTCAGTTTTCATGAGCTAGCCCAACAGAGACCCACACTACAACTTGTACTCAGGAATAGCATGATTCCAGCTGTAAGTGCATGTCTCCCAAAGAAACAGGATTTTAAGAAGAGACCAGCAGGACAGAATCCATGAAATACACAAGGTCACAAAACACTGGAGTTTAACACTAAAAAGCCTATTTCAGTAGTATTTCTCTAAGAAACAAAAGGTAGAAAAGCTTTTGGCAACCTGTATCTAGACACACGGCATTATTTACATCATGATCTCTCCAAGGCAGAGGTGGCCCAGGCAGCTCTGTCACAGTTGAGAAGAACCTGGTATGTTTTCTAAGAGTTCATGCCATTTAGAAGAAAAAAGATACCCCACTTACAGTTAAACTGTTTTTAAGAGGCTTACAGGAAAACAATCTTTCTGTTTGCTGGATTGTTTTTTCTCATCTTCAGAGAAAGCACACTGGTTTAGTAAGTCTCTATCATGAGCCAGAGTTCAAGAACTAGAAGATTATTTACACCTAAAGGACTTTCAGTCCAGTATTGCATTGCAATACCAAACCACAATATCCATGCTTACTTGTTCTGACAATGCTGCTGCTCCTTTTTTCTCCCAGAGGAGAGACTTGTTCCATTCTGAAGGAGTTTCAGTTAAAGCCCAAAACCAAGCCTGTAGTATTTTCGGAGCTATTTTTGTGCTGTAATACCAGTGCAGCAGCTGGAATGTCCTGGATATGTACAACGAATGTGCTTGTTTCAGTTGCATTAAGGCAGTGATGGGATGTTGCATTAAGTAACATCAGTATGAGGCTATACAACACATGACTGACTTAAAGCATGTGACTTTAATAGAGAAATGTGATTTCAATACTCATGTGGTTTTCTGTTGCAATTCAAGCTGTTTTGGCACCAGAACTAGTTTCAGATTGGGATAAAGACACAATGGAGGTCTACAGATGTGAAAAACCAACACACAAATGAATAATGAGTAAGAGAACTTATCTCAAATAAGCATTTAACCTGTCTTAGAATAATATCTGATATTGATAAGCGCTTTACAGAACGTATTTGTATTTGATAATTGCTTGTATTTATAGCAATCCATGTTCTTTTAGTGTACTTGTGTAGGCATATAGAAAAAAAAATTTACAAAAAAAAAATCAGTCTGTTATGTGTTTTACTGAGCCAAGTCATCAACATGCAATTCACAAGTGAGTTCCAACTCTTAAAAAAAAAAAGTTTAAATAGATATTTGACAGCTTTCCCCTTCTTCACCCCTCAAAGTGCCAACCCTCAGTAATCCATGTTCTTTTAGTGTACTTGTGTAGGCATATAGAAAAAAAAATTTACAAAAAAAAAATCAGTCTGTTATGTGTTTTACTGAGCCAAGTCATCAACATGCAATTCACAAGTGAGTTCCAACTCTTAAAAAAAAAAAGTTTAAATAGATATTTGACAGCTTTCCCCTTCTTCACCCCTCAAAGTGCCAACCCTCAGTTGGGACCTGTGATTTACCACCCGTTTAGCAGGTTTGCTCATTACATGCACTGGATGAACGTAACGCACAGGCAAATGAAGAGATTTGCTCACCCTCAGCAAGCAGGGCATTTGCATCACGGCCCGAACAGGCAGCCAGACCAAATCCGGGAACAGCGAAGGATGCTGCTACTTAGAGGTGTGAAGGACTGGAGTGCTAAGCTTCATCTGAACGTATGTTTAACAACCGCCGCCACCAAATATAGCCTCCTTGCAAATACATTCAGCAAGAGTTAGTGAAATTGTTAGTCCAACCCTCAGATAACGTTCATGGTTTCCAAACTGTTTTATACGTATGCTATACTTTGATTCCTGTTAGCACTCCCAAACTGCTTATTGCCCGTGTCTTCTCACCCTTGCTTCAGTCCTCGTGTGTTAACAAGCTTGAAGTAAACACAGCCTGTGATTAGTAGAACCAGGACTTTTACCTGCAGTACGGTCCTGCACAAAAAAAAACCCCACACACCTCTAAAACAAGCTTCCACATTCAGAGGCACTGAGTCTTCCCTCCCCACCTCCAGCATGGCCCCACACATACGGCAGGTCCTTCTTGTCCCCTGTGGGGTACATATATGCAATGACTCACGCACAAGACGTTCAAAAGCATTTGTCGGATGAAAGCCCAACTGAAAGCTAAGCATCCTGCATTGAAGATATCATTTTGATGTACACAGCTTTTACTCACATCAGAGATGAAGTCAATGCATCTGAAAACACTGTGAAGGCATTAAGAAGTCCAGCACATATGACATACGCAACATTTCCATGTACCTTTGCCAAGAAATACTTTGTGCAGTATATACGAAGCATGTGAATTAACAATTTTTACTTAAACCATTTAGCTTTTCACCAGCCAGCCATTACCCTGTGATTGTTGATGCTCTACAGTAGGCTCAGACACTCAAGCAGCAGCGTGTTGCCAAAAAAAAAATTGGCAAAAGAAAACTGCATTCACCAGCTGCAGGTACTATCTGCTATTTCAAAGGTACTCTTTTACAAAAAGATTGTATTTACCCATACAGACAAGAAATCACAGGAGATGATAGTTCTGTAGCAGAAGAGTAAAGCGACAAAGTAAATGCCATGAGAGATCCTTCTCATGAATCCAGAGTGCCCTTGATCATAGCAGGGGAGCAGAAATTGAGCTCCGTGACTGAATTTTAAAAATACAAAGGTAACAAGCTTCTAACCCCAAACTACTGTACTCTGCTCCCAATGCCACCTCAGGCCCCAAGTGTTGTCAAACTGGGAAAAGGTGAAAAATGCCTTCCTATATAATAAGTTGTCTGAACTAAGAGAATTAGTTATAGCTGCTATGTTCACTACAAATTATTATAAACTGTAAGCTGTTATGAACTGTAAAATGTTTATAATTTACTTTTACAAAAAATATTTCAGTTATTTGTAGAAAAGTCAATAACGGATTGACTATACATGTATGCTTTAAGGGTAGACCTTCCCTATTAAACATGTGCAAAGGTAACATGCAACCTACAGCATTGTATGGTACATTTTCATATTTTAGTCTCTAATCTTTTTCCCCGGGGCAGCACCTGTTCTTGCTGAAAACTACTGAAGCGCTCTTCACTACCATTTGTAAAGTGCCTTTTCTTTCATGTTTGAGAACGTGGGAAAACCACACGATAGATCAGAAACTCCCCAAAGCCCTTCCCTTCTACCTAATCTTCAGCACAGGGATGTCTTTTTATATATATACACATATATATATTAAAAAAAAAATAATCCTTCAGCACATCTGAGCTTCTACAGAAGTGAAGAATCATTTCTTCAGAACTGTGCCCATCTCCTCCCACAAATGGCTTTCAAGCAGAGCTTTGAATTTTTCCTGTTAAATCATGTTCGCTAAGGAGAGGGGGGAGATGGGAAGAGAAAAAGAACATTGAGAAAAGGATGAAGGGAAGAGCTGTTACAATGATCTAATACGCAAGCATAGCAGCAAGGATCCCCATCCCCACCAGTATTTCTACTTTATGAAGCACAATTTTCAAATGCTTTACATTAGGCCCTAATAGGTCAACTGGAGGTAGAACAGTCCTGCAAACTGATAGCAAGTATTAATTGCTTGTGCACTTATTACCCGCAGAACCTGCAGTGCCCCTGCATCTCTCAGTACTGTGAAGTCTCAGGATGATCGGCTACTCATGTCACTTTAAATATTTAAGGTAGCCTAAGAAACTCCAGCCCCACTCAACATTTAAGACAGTTTTTAATTTACTTCAAAGGTGGGAAACAGAACAAAAACCCTTTACGCAGTCTGCTCTGCCCCATCATTTGTCCATTTCGAAAGCTACTACCTGGCTAATAGCTGTGAGATCGGTCCAGGGTCAGCAGAAGGCAGCCAATGCAAAAGCCAGGTGTCAGCTGAATCATAAATAAACCACATTAGACATCCTGCATATTTTACTTCACACAGGTCAAGACAGTAAAATATCAAGTTACATACTATGCTATAGGTGTTTTCCATCGGCTGTACAAGCAGTGCAATGAGCACGCATGCTGCTTTTGGATGCTTTGCTCTTCTGCTGATATTGGTAGCAGTATGAAACCTTGAATTAAGATTCTGCATGGTTCACACTGGAAACACAATCATGATGCAAAAAAAGTTGGGTTTTTTCCCTTTAAAAAAAACAAAACAAAACAACAAAACACAACCTGCACTACTTTTGCTTCCCAAGTAGCGGAATATTTCTCTTTCTTCAAATCTTTGAAATCTTTAATTTCAGCCAGACAACATATAGGCAGCAGATTAAATTGTAACTGAAAACCTCAGGGTGCAAGTAAAGCATTTAATTCAACAGCCAGAAACCAGGTTACCGACTTTAGCTTTTTTATTTGTCCTTGTACCCCACCTGCTTCCCAGAACAGGTTACTCCACAGTCTTTCCCTTCCGATCTCAGGTAACCGAGCCCTGTCGCTCTCGCCACGCTCCCATGGCGAGTAATGCCACGCACCAGGCTCCCACCAGCAGCCCAGGCGCTTCCCCAGCGGGTGGATCCGACGTACCCTGCGTGCTCGCTCCCGACACGTGGATTCACCAGCCCTGCCAAGTAGCAATACAAACACCAAAGGCTTAGCATCGCTGTGAGCAAACAGAGCCCGTAGGTTTTCAGTAAAGAAAGCAAGCAGACGCCTCTGAAAGCCCACTGTACATGTGCAACACTCGCATCGCCACATATATATATTAAGGTCAGTGCTTTTCAGCATGCTGAAATTCAGTATCCCAAACCAGCAAGACATCCCCGAGGACCACCTCATACGCCTGCTTACTCTATTTTCACTACAATTATGATGACTACAGCTGCCTAAATGGAGAAGCATTTAAAACTAGAATTAGCAAGATTTAGAAAGGCTCAATTTCATAATGTGACTTTTGCAAAAGAAAGAAGAGTCCTACAGAGCTTCTAGTTGGAAGAAAAATAAACCCCTCAAACCTCACCCGAAGCACCTGCATGTAGAAAAGATGAAGGTGAACTAATAGCTCCTGGCTTTAAGCTGCTGCTACACGCCCAAGAGATGCCACATGCAGACTTCCCTGCTTCATCCTGGCTGCTGGGTGGCAGAACTCCCCCGTAGAAACACTCTTCCCTTCCTGAGACAGGGATGCCACCAGCTCTGGGAAGGGAAAACTCATGGCCGCACACTCAGCTGCACCTCTTCTTGGGGAACAACACCCCACGGGAAGGAAAATCAAGCCCTTCCCGCATTTTCTTTCAGAGCGGTACTTAGGAACGCCGTGATGCACAGCCGTGTACGCACTGGGATTTGGCCTCTCTGCAGGACGGCATGGTCACACTGCACCAGACACACTCAAAAAGTCATTCTGAATCCGGTGAGAAAGAAGTGGGAGGATCATGAAGCATCTCCTAGCCAGTAAACTGTACTTTTCCTGTAGCAGGCATAAGCAATTTACAAAAAAAAAAAAATAAAAAAAATTAATGTCTAAGAGGGAAAAAACCCAAAGTAGTTGCATCAAAGGAGTCTGAATTTTAAGGCAGTGAAGCAGAGGTAGCAAATTGGAAACAACTGCCTAAAAATCTAACGGACTTCTATACACAGACAGCGTTTGTCTACAAGACAAGGTGAAAGCGCTTTTTACATCAAACCCTTTAAGTATCACAGTCCTTTTCTGCTTATAAAACAGCAAGGAAGCAGTTGTACTCATTTCTCAAACACAATCATCTAGTCCGAAGTTTTTTGGATATTTATTTTCTTTCTTTTTTTCAAGAGCTGGGTAACCAGACCAGTTGTGGCCAGCCTGCTCCTTCTTTGGATCTGCAAGAAGACTTGCAGCAATTGGCAAGACTTAACTATAAGGCAAATCTTTATTTCTGGCTTCAACTGTATTATAATTTGTGACTCATTAATTGTATTATTCAACATTCACATGAAAAATAATAGCTATCGTATTACCTGCTGCAATAAAAGCAGATCACTGCTTTTTAGAGTTTATTCAAACTCTAATAATATTTTCCATTTATCAAAAATCTCCAAAGCACAATGAACATTCAATTAATTATATTTAATATTCAGCGAAGAAGGATGTTGTTGTTTTCAACACTGAAATCCCAAATAGAGAAATTAAAACAAATCACTTCATCTAGAAACAAAACAAACAATTACATGGAGGAACAATGCCAAAAAGGAAACCGAACAGCTGCGTTCCTCAGCCCTTATTAACAGTAAAAGTAACACCTTATTTCATTTTCTGAGAGTTACTTGTTATCACCTGAAAACCAAAACAAAGTCTATTAGTTTAGAAATTGAAAGTGTCATACCATCAAAGTGATATTGCAGTAGAAAAATACTTGGGACTGAATTATCAGGCGTACTCAGCACAAGATCCGCACACAGATCCTAATAATCTCAAGGAGGCTGTCGGTGCCCAGTCCTCAGGAAACAGAATCGTTAAAGGCTACTGCTGTTACAAAGCCCTGATAAAAACCACACGTAGTCTTGATCATGAGAGATTTAGAGCAAGTTGTAAGAACCATGCTAAGCTTTTCTTATTATTCCATTAAAAAAAAAAAAGCCACAGTAATGGGCTAATGCCAGCTCTGATTTAATAATACTTTTGCAAAAACATATCCAGCACCGTATTTCAGGGTTGCATTACGAACCAGCAGGAACCACCCAAAGTCTAGAGCTACTTCCTGTAGATGGCAATGAAGCCCCAGAAAGGTGCTGTGTACAGGCACGCACCATCACAGCTTGCAAGCAACAGCTAAAACATGCCGCAAAATGCAATCTGGAAGGGAGAGATTCTTTGTATGCTCTGATACAAGGGGTAGGCACCAAATGCTATTAACTGCTCAGTCATGAGATGCTTGTTTAACCCCCCCCGTACAAGCCGTGCATAGCCTTACTGTATTAGTCCAATTGTGAGCAACAAATCTGACTACTTAATATGCAAATTCCCTTGGTCACTCTTCCATAGAAGCACCATGAAAGCAGTTATTGTAACTTCAAATTAGACATGTGATATGCAGCACTGCACAGCACTCTAAAGAAAATATTTAAGAACCTGTTGTCCAGTTACTGAAAGCAGAGGTTGAGCACAATATTTGGCTTTCTAGAAGTTAACGAAGCTCTAGCACTGCATCAGCTACTGCAGGAGGAATTTATATTTTCAATAATCTCCTACTGTAGTGTGTCAGTCAAATGTGCAGCCCTATTTCCACTTGTCCCTGTTATCACTGCTGGGTGATAGGGGCAGAAGTAAAGAAGACAAATTTCAAACAGAATCGGCGTCTTTTATAACAAAGAAGTGCGATAAGAACTCCAGCAGGCAGGCAAACATCATGTCAAGGAGAGCACAGCAGCAATCAGACAGCTGCAGCCAAAAGGCTTAATCTGTAATGACTTGTCATGCCTGTACCTCTAGACACTGGATTTCCTGCCCTTTCGTTATTCCACACAAATAACTGTCTCACTGAACTTCACCAAGACAAAGTAATATGCAACTTCTAACAGGTAAATTTTTGCCAGAAAATGAACAGGTTCATGTTTCTCCTTTTCCTTCCCACTGCTCCCCTCCAAAGAAAGGAAAGAAATTTAAGAAGAGCCCTCCAAAAAGGACTTGCCTGTGGGGACAGCATGTTGGCAATGCGAGTTCTCCCATTTTTGCTAAACTGAACATACCTGATAAGCTGTTAAACCATACTTAGAGGCACAAGTACAGATTTTTCCAGCAGTTAACTCCAAACCCAATGCTCTTCCAAACACACAACTGAAGAAGTCACAAACCTGCAAGTGGCCAGAGAACAGCTATTTCTCCTCCAGTTTTCCTTGCAGAAACTCAGTCACCTTTGACAGGCACAGCAAGAAGAGATGTGGTGCTTGGCTCCTGAAAGCTTGGAATATCAGATGGGAGACAGCTGAGCTAAAGGCACGAGATGGGGGGAAACCCGGTGTCTATAAACCACCTAACGATGATCTTTTATTCTTCATTGTATCTCCTTTAATGAGTTGCCAATAAATCCATCTCACATCCATGGCACCCACCCACCACAATACAGCTCTGCCAGACTACAATGCACCAAGCATCGAGACAGGAATTTCTTCCTAAATACAACAAACAATATTCTGTTAAAACCAAAACTTGTTAAAAAGAGCAGCAATAATGAAACAGCTGGTACTAATTTGCAAAGACCATTTCATTTCCAGCAGGATGGGCAGAGCAGCATCTGTTTAATTCTTGTTAAGGAACAGACAACTCCTGCTTAGGTCAACACGAACAGAAATGTGCAATAAGCTGGTACACACACGTAAGAGAGCTGGTATTTTTGATTAACTCGGTCTTACACACAGAGACACACCTGAGTATATGAAACAGCTCTCCGGATACATGCAAGCATCTTGACCTTGAAAAATACCAATAGTAAGAGACAAAGGAAGCGCATGTGGTCAGGGCATGCTGTCAGCTTTGCCGAGCAGCAGAGAAGTAACGGGAAGTGCCAGTGATTGACAAAAGGACTGAGGAGAACATGGGGATGTGACAAACCCTCATCTCACCTCCAGTGATACGATTGAGCAAGATTTCACCAGCTCCCCACCGCACTGTAATAGATTGAGACTGGCTCCCACTTTTACACAGCATCAAGCGCTGCTACTACTGTCTAATCAATCTCTTGACCGGTCGTAATTCTCCAATAAACTTTTCCATTCTGGGGAAAAGACAAAGCATCCCCAAAATAAGTCCATCACTGGCAATGATCCGCTTAGAACAGATACATTTCTGTTCCAGAATACCTTCCTGAGATATCTAAATGATCTGACCCTGCTCATTGACAGCAATCTGAAAGCGAATACACCAGACTAGGTCACAGCCCAGGAGTTGGAGGAAATGAGTCTTACACAGGAAACAGGAATAAGTTGCCTTTCTGCACAAGTCTTGTCTCCCAACGGTGTTCGCTTGTGCTTCAGCTGGTTCACTTGCTGATGCCTCGAGACGTAAGCTCCCTCGAGAGATCAAGTCAGATTTCATACTTGGTGTGGGCACGTTTGCAGAATTTGTAAACCTAAGAATTCATGCATGCTGGACTTTGACATCCTGGGAGTTAGGTTTATAAAGGATATTCTGCAGTTCTTTCAGCTTAACCTACACCCCCATTTTTTCTTGTTGAGAGGCAGGAACAGATACGTAACATTACAAAACAGGCTATTGCACACTGTAGCTGATTGTTTAAGACAGTCCTAAGAAGCCCATAATTCAAGTGAAATTTCATCACTTCTCACTTCAGCAAGACAACCTTAAGGAACATTATCCTTAGAGCATGAATCAACACGAGCCAGCTGACATGCATTTCGCATCTCTTACATCTTCAAAAACCCAGCTGCTGCTCTAATGCACCAAGCACAATAGGTTATTTAACCCCAAAGCAGCAGTGTGTCATGCCATGTAAACACCAGCAGAGACATGCTCCCAGGCAGTCCATCCAGGACAGCAATCTGCAGACAACTTGGATGGAGACTGCCCACCTCACCCACTGCTACTAGGTGTGTAATGAGACTATTTTACAGTATCTGCCAAACTCTTCAGAATTTTTTCCCTCCTATCTCATTCATTTGACATCACAGGCAAGATAAGAGCAGGGAAATTAAACTGAGGCTATTTCTGTGACATGATCTAACCTTGTAACACCTAGCTACTGCAGCAGATCTCAGAACAAACGTCAGCGTAGCTTTTCGCGCTATTTTTTGGTCAAGATTTTTTGGGGTATGTGATGATTCCTGCCATTCTTTTCCTTTGACTAGTACGTTCTTGTCCTTTCTGCACTGACACTCTTGCATTTTCTACTAGTTGGTCAGTCTACCTAGTACCGATACATTTTTTAGATAACTGACTTCCCCCCCTTTTTTTTAATAGGGGGGAAAAGTAAGGAAGACTCGTACTAGACAAAGCTATAACATTCCTTCTAATGACAATGATTTCATTAAATCCTACACAGTTCTTACCAGCTAGACTTTCTGGTATTCCAATGAACTATCTGGCATTAATCAGCAGGTGACTGCTTCAGATATAATTGTAAGAGCTGCATTTATTTACATTATGGAATGACAGCAAAGTCACTGATACGACAGAATACCCGTCAGCTGGGGCATCCAAAATAAAACCAGACTGACAAATAGTATTCCATAAGGCACAGGGGAAAATGTAGACCTAGGTCAGCAATTTTAAACCTGAAATCTGTGGGTCCTGTATGTGCAAGGGCTACTTGTAAGTCAAGTGTCCTGTTGGTAGGCTGACTTTTAATGACTACAAAGCATATACCGCTCAGCTGGAGAACATCAGGGGTCCACAAACCTAAGAACGTTGAAAAAGCAATCATTCAGACATTTAGGTAGAGAAAAGCACGAGGGTAAAGGCCGCTTAGACTGCAGCAGCGTTTTCACATAAGCTGTGCTCGCTCAGTAGGTGTGTGCTTGCACACGAGTGAGAGCACGCTGCTCCAGCCTTCTGAAGTCGCTGGAATCTGATTATTTAGCACGAGTAATTTAGACTGGAAGAAAGCATCCATCTTTCTTGCAGAGAATTAAAAAACAAAACAAAACAAAAACCACAGCAGCGCCAGGATCTAAGTTATCTGAAGAATTATTTTCCGCACACCACAAGGAGCTGAGCCCAAGGAAAACAAAGTTTGGGAGCCCCAGGCAGGCCCTTTCCCCAGCCCGTCTTTATTTCATCAGCCGCCTG